>NW_027252281.1:0-27628 GCF_044704955.1 Pristiophorus japonicus
ATCTGAGAGAGATCATAGAGTATTCACACCTCCCCCCCCGGCTCTCTCTCTCTCTCTCTCTCTCTCTCCCCACACCGGCTCTCTCTCTCTCTCTCTCTCTCTCTCTCCTCCCCACACCGGCTCTCTCTCTCTCTCTCTCTCTCTCTCTCTCTCTCCCCCACACCGACTCTCTCTCTCTCTCTCTCTCTCCCCCACACCGGCTCTCTCTCTCTCTCTCTCTCTCTCTCTCTCCCCACACCGGCTCTCTCTCTCTCTCTCTCTCTCTCTCTCTCTCTCTCTCCCCCACACCGGCTCTCTCTCTCTCTCTCTCTCTCTCTCTCTCCCCACACCGGACTCTCTCTCTCTCTCTCTCTCTCTCTCTCTCTCCCCACACCGGCTCTCGCACCCTCTCTCTCCCCACACCGTCCCCTCTCTCTCTCTCTCCCCACACCGTCCCTCTCTCTCTCTCTCTCTCTCGCTCCCTCTCTCTCTCTCTCTCTCTCTCTCACTCACCATGCAGCCTGGTGATTCCCCGCGGAGTTGAAACATTTTATTAATGCGAAGGCATCTCTGGCAATCCTCTGTGCTCCGTACTGTGACAGGGAGCAGCACCGGGAGAAGCTGGTGGCCTTTCCGTCCCCCTCCAGTCGCACCCCACCGACAGCTGCTTCCCCACGCGCTTGTTCTACAGACAGAACACAACATCTCCATCAGGGGCACATTCATTCACCCGATCCCGCACACTGACCTCAAGCTTACAGTCAGAGGCAGCGCCACAGGGGCAGTACTGAGGGAGTGCCGCACTGTCAGAGGGGCAGTACTGAGGGAGTGCCGCACTGTCGGAGGGGCAGTACTGAGGGAGTGCTGCACTGTCGGAGGGCAGTACTGAGGGAGTGCTGCACTGTCGGAGGGGCAGTGCCGAGGGAGTGCCGCACTGTCGGAGGGGCAGTACTGAGGGAGTGCCGCACTGTCAGAGGGGCAGTACTGAGGGAGTGCCGCACTGTCGGAGGGGCAGTACTGAGGGAGGGCCACACTGTCGGAGGGGCAGTACTGAGGGAGTGCCGCACTGTCGGAGGGGCAGTACTGAGGGAGTGCTGCACTGTCGGAGGGGCAGTACTGAGGGAGCGCTGCACTGTCGGAGGGGCAGTACTGAGGGAGTGCTGCACTGTCGGAGGGGCAGTGCCGAGGGAGTGCCGCACTGTCGGAGGGGCAGTACTGAGGGAGTGCCGTACTGTCGGAGGGAAGGTACTGAGGGAGTGCTGCACTGTCGGAGGGGCAGTACTGAGGGAGTGCCGCACTGTCGGAGGGGGAGTACTGAGGGAGCGCCGCACTGTCGGAGGGGCAGTACTGAGGGAGCGCTGCATGCCCATGCCTGTTTGTGGGATCGTGCTGTGTGCTGTGTTGTACAGTGGAGGAGAAACTCACCTGCTCTCGGTCCTGGCTCAGTCTCTCCCCCAGCTCAGTGGCCAGCTGCAGGAGCCAGTGCTTCACCTGAAAAACAGGCGAGAGCGCGGGTCAGGCGGGATGATTCAGCAGTCGTTCACAAAGCCCTTGCTTCATTCCCCAACCCTCACACATCCGTCCCAACCACACTCACTGCTCCCCGCTCCCCACACTGCCATTGTACTCCATTGTACACCGCTCCCCCTCCGATCAGCTCCCCACACGTCTGCGCACTCAAACACGCGTGTGTGCACTCACTCACGCCCACGGAGCCGTGAGTGGTGATGTTCCTGGACGAGTGATCCAGAGGCCTGGACTAATGAGATGCGAGTCTAGGTTCACCACGGCAGCTGGGGAATTTAAATACAGTTCAATAAAGGAATTTTAAAAGCTACCAGCAGCAACGGTGACCATATAACGAACAGATTGTCGTAAAAACCCATCTGGTTTACTTCATTCGGGGAGGAAATCTGCCGCCCTTACCCGGTCTGGCCTACACGTGACTCCAGGCCCACAGCAAAGTGGTTGACCCTGTGAAATGGCCCAGCGAGACATTTGGTTGGTAAGGCTGTTCACCACCACTGGCTCACGGCCGAGTGTTGCAGACTGACACAATCCAAGGTCCAGGAGTACGTGCTGAGGGATGCACTAAAGGTTGGTGCAGTCGCCCCAAAGGCACGATGGGGAAGGGCCAGAGTTTAAGGCCCTTCCTCCACGGTAAACCCAGGGGCTGGAATCAGACCCCCCCTCGGCCTGTACTTGTTAATCTGCTTGTATACATCGAGCACCATGTACTGAAACACACCTGTGTTGTGCCATGTATACTGAAAGTCTCGGCACTGTTTAGTAACTTGTAAAGAAACGTAAATGTATTCTCGTCCGTTCCGTGTGCTGCCTTCACCTGCACAGTGCTACCTGTAACGTGATTTAGGGATTGTACCAAACTCTACCTTGAAATGAAATGTACGCCAGTGCTTTGTATGGAACTGCTGTCAGCATCCAAACAAGTTGTATGGGATCGCTGCCCACAAGGTACGGAGCTATTTTCCAATGTATTGTGAAAATTTTATAGGAAGAGAGTTTATTTTTGAAAAATAAACAGCGTCTCGAGGGCAATAAATGCCGGACCTGGCCAGCGATGCTCACATCCCGGGAATGAATAAAAAAGTTGCAGCGGTTCAGCAGTGGCCGGGGACGGACAGACTGTGGGCTCCTCCTGCTGTGTGTCTCAGGACCAGCCTCGGAGGCCCGTGGCCCACTGAGCCCGGGGGGGGGGGGGGCAGCCTGAGGCAGATTTGCTGATTCCCCGACACAGCCACTGCCAACCTGAAGTGTAACGGACAAGGCCCAGGGTGTGGACTCACTGACCCCACAGTGAACGCTCACCGACCGATCACTGACCCCTCACCGACCCCTCACTGACCCCTCACCGACCGATCACTGACCCCTCACCGACCCCTCACTGACCCCTCACCGACCGATCACTGACCCCTCACCGACCCCTCACTGACCCCTCACCGACCGATCACTGACCCCTCACCGACCCCTCACCGACCGATCACTGACCCCTCACCGACCGATCACTGACCCCACAGTGAACGCTCACCGACCGATCACTGACCCCTCACCGACCCCTCACTGACCCCTCACCGACCGATCACTGACCCCTCACCGACCCCTCACTGACCCCTCACCGACCGATCACTGACCCCTCACCGACCCCTCACTGACCCCTCACCGACCGATCACTGACCCCTCACCGACCCCTCACTGACCCCTCACCGACCGATCACTGACCCCTCACCGACCCCTCACTGACCCCTCACCGACCGATCACTGACCCCTCACCGACCGATCACTGACCCCTCACCGACCGATCACTGACCCCTCACCGACCCCTCACTGACCCCTCACCGACCGATCACTGACCCCTCACCGACCGATCACTGACCCCTCACCGACCGATCACTGACCCCTCACCGACCGATCACTGACCCCTCACCGACCGATCACTGACCCCTCACCGACCGATCACTGACCCCTCACTGACCCCACAGTGAACGCTCACCGACCGACCACTGACCCCTCACCGACCGATCACTGACCCCTCACTGACCCCACAGTGAACGCTCACCGACCGACCACTGACCCCTCACCGACCCCACAGTGAACGCTCACCGACCGATCACCGACCCCTCACCGACCGATCACTGACCCCTCACCGACCCCACAGTGAACGCTCACCGACCGACCACTGACCCCTCACCGACCGATCACTGACCCCTCACCGACCCCACAGTGAACGCTCACCGACCGATCACTGACCCCTCACCGACCGATCACTGACCCCTCACCGACCGATCACTGACCCCTCACCGACCGATCACTGACCCCTCACCGACCGATCACCGACCGATCACTGACCCCTCACTGACCCCACAGTGAACGCTCACCGACCGATCACCGACCCCTCACCGACCGATCACTGACCCCTCACCGACCGATCACTGACCCCTCACCGACCGATCACCGACCCCTCACCGACCGATCACTGACCCCTCACCGACCCCACAGTGAACGCTCACCGACCGATCACTGACCCCTCACCGACCCCTCACCGACCGATCACTGACCCCTCACCGACCGATCACTGACCCCTCACCGACCGATCACTGACCCCTCACCGACCGATCACTGACCCCTCACCGACCGATCACTGACCCCACATTGACCCCACAGTGAACACTCACCGACCGATCACTGACCCCACACTGACCCCTCACCGACTCCTCATTGACCCCACAGTGAACACTCACCGACCGATCACTGACCCCTCACTGACCCCACAGTGAACACTCACCGACCGATCACTGACCCCTCACTGACCCCACAGTGAACACTCACCGACCGATCACTGACCCCTCACCGACCGATCACTGACCCCTCACCGACCGATCACTGACCCCTCACCGACCGATCACCGACCCCTCACCGACCGATCACTGACCCCTCACCGACCCCACAGTGAACGCTCACCGACCGATCACTGACCCCTCACCGACCCCTCACCGACCGATCACTGACCCCTCACTGACCGATCACTGACCCCTCACTGACCCCACAGTGAACGCTCACCGACCGATCACTGACCCCTCACCGACCCCTCACCGACCGATCACTGACCCCTCACCGACCGATCACTGACCCCTCACCGACCGATCACTGACCCCTCACCGACCGATCACTGACCCCACATTGACCCCACAGTGAACACTCACCGACCGATCACTGACCCCACACTGACCCCACAGTGACCCCTCACCGACTCCTCATTGACCCCACAGTGAACACTCACCGACCGATCACTGACCCCTCACTGACCCCACAGTGAACACTCACCGACCGATCACTGACCCCTCACCGACCCCACAGTGAACACTCACCGACCGATCACTGACCCCTCACCGACCGATCACTGACCCCTCACCGACCGATCACTGACCCCTCACCGACCGATCACTGACCCCTCACCGACCGATCACTGACCCCTCACCGACCGATCACTGACCCCTCACCGACCCCACACTGAACACTCACCGACTCCTCACTGACCCCTCACCGACCGATCACTGACCCCTCACCGACCGATCACTGACCCCTCACCGACCGATCACTGACCCCTCACCGACCGATCACTGACCCCTCACCGACCGATCACTGACCCCTCACCGACCGATCACTGACCCCTCACCGACCGATCACTGACCCCTCACCGACCGATCACTGACCCCTCACCGACCGATCACTGACCCCTCACCGACCGATCACTGAACATTCACCGACCGATCACTGACCCCTCACCGACCCCACACTGAACACTCACCGACCGATCACTGACCCCTCACTGACCCCTCACCGACCCCACACTGAACACTCACCGACTCCTCACTGAACGCTCACTGACCCCTCACTGACCCCACAGTGAACACTCACCGACCGATCACTGACCCCTCACCGACCCCACACTGACCCCACAGTGAACACTCACCGACCGATCACTGACCCCTCACCGACACCACACTGACCGCTCACTGACCCCACACTGAACGCTCACTGACCCCACACCGACCCCACACTGAATGCTCACTGACCCCTCACCGACCCCACACTGACTGCTCACTGACCGCTCACTGACCCCTCACTGACCCCACACTGACCGCTCACTGACCACTCACAGACGCCACACTGACCGCTCACAGACCCCTCACACCCCGGGGTGTGGACACACTGACCCCTCACACCCCAGGGTTCGGACACACTGACCCCTCACACCCCGGGTGTGGACACACTGACCCCTCACACCCCGGGGTGTGGACACACTGACCCCTCACACCCCGGGGTGTGGACACACTGACCCCTCACACCCCGGGGTGTGGACACACTGACCCCTCACACCCCGGGTGTGGACACACTGACCCCTCACACCCCGGGGTGTGGACACACTGACCTCTCACACCCCGGGGTGTGGACATACTGACCCCTCACACCCCGGGTGTGGACACACTGACCCCTCACACCTCGGGGTGTGGACATACTGACCCCTCACACCCCGGGTGTGGACACACTGACCCCTCACACCTCGGGGTGTGGACATACTGACCCCTCACACCCCGGGGTGTGGACACACTGACCTCTCACACCCCGGGGTGTGGACATACTGACCCCTCACACCCCGGGTGTGGACACACTGACCCCTCACACCTCGGGGTGTGGACATACTGACCCCTCACACCCCGGGTGTGGACATACTGACCCCTCACACCCCGGGTGTGGACACACTGACCCCTCACACCCCGGGGTGTGGACATACTGACCCCTCACACCCCGGGTGTGGACACACTGACCTCTCACACCCCGGGGTTCGGACACACTGACCCCTCACACCCCGGGGTTCGGACACACTGACCTCTCACACCCCGGGTGTGGACACACTGACCTCTCACACCCCTGGTGTGGACACACTGACCTCTCACACCCCGGGGTTCGGTCACACTGACCCCTCACACCCCGGGGTTCGGACACACTGACCCCTCACACCCCGGGGTGTGGACACACTGACCCCTCACACCCCGGGGTGTGGACATACTGACCCCTCACACCCCGGGGTTCGGACACACTGACCCCTCACACCCCGGGGTTCGGACACACTGACCCCTCACACCCCGGGTGTGGACACACTGACATCTCACACCCCGGGTGTGGACACACTGACCTCTCACACCCCGGGGTGTGGACACACTGACCCCTCACACCCCGGGTGTGGACACACTGACCCCTCACACCCCGGGTGTGGACACACTGACCTCTCACACCCCGGGGTTCGGACACACTGACCCCTCACACCCCGGGGTGTGGACACACTGACCTCTCACACCCCGGGGTGCGGACATACTGACCCCTCACACCCCGGGGTGTGGACACACTGACCTCTCACACCCCGGGGTGTGGACATACTGACCCCTCACACCCCGGGTGTGGACACACTGACCTCTCACACCCCGGGGTGTGGACGTACTGACCCCTCACACCCCGGGTGTGGACACACTGACCTCTCACACCCCGGGGTTCGGACACACTGACCCCTCACACCCCGGGTGTGGACACACTGACCCCTCACACCCCGGGTGTGGACACACTGACCTCTCACACCCCGGGGTTCGGACACACTGACCCCTCACACCCCGGGTGTGGACACACTGACCCCTCACACCCCGGGTGTGGACACACTGACCCCTCACACCCCGGGGTGTGGACATATTGACCCCTCACACCCCGGGGTTCGGACTCACTGACCCCTCACACCCCAGGGTTCGGACACACTGACCTCTCACACCCCGGGGTGTGGACACACTGACCCCTCACACCCCAGGGTTCGGACTCACTGACCCCTCACACCCCAGGGTTCGGACTCACTGACCCCTCACACTCCAGGGTTCGGACTCACTGACCCCTCACACTCCAGGGTTCGGACTCACTGACCCCTCACACTCCAGGGTTCGGACACACTGACCCCTCACACCCCGGGGTGTGGACTCACTGACCCCTCACACCCCGGGGTTCGGACTCACTGACCCCTCACACTCCAGGGTTCGGACACACTGACCCCTCACACTCCAGGGTTCGGACACACTGACCCCTCACACCCCAGGGTTCGGACACACTGACCTCTCACACTCCAGGGTTCGGACTCACTGACCCCTCACACCCCAGGGTTCGGACACACTGACCTCTCACACCCCAGGGTTCGGACACACTGACCCCTCACACCCCAGGGTTCGGACACACTGACCTCTCACACTCCAGGGTTCGGACTCACTGACCCCTCACACTCCAGGGTTCGGACACACTGACCCCTCACACCCCAGGGTTCGGACACACTGACCTCTCACACCCCGGGGTTCGGACACACTGACCCCTCACACTCCAGGGTTCGGACACACTGACCCCTCACACTCCAGGGTTCGGACACACTGACCCCTCACACCCCAGGGTTCGGACACACTGACCTCTCACACTCCAGGGTTCGGACTCACTGACCCCTCACACTCCAGGGTTCGGACACACTGACCCCTCACACCCCAGGGTTCGGACACACTGACCTCTCACACTCCAGGGTTCGGACTCACTGACCCCTCACACCCCAGGGTTCGGACACACTGACCTCTCACACCCCAGGGTTCGGACACACTGACCCCTCACACCCCAGGGTTCGGACACACTGACCTCTCACACTCCAGGGTTCGGACTCACTGACCCCTCACACTCCAGGGTTCGGACACACTGACCCCTCACACCCCAGGGTTCGGACACACTGACCCCTCACACCCCAGGGTTCGGACACACTGACCCCTCACACCCCGGGGTTCGGACTCACTGACCCCTCACACTCCAGGGTTCGGACACACTGACCCCTCACACCCCGGGGTTCGGACACACTGACCTCTCACACCCCGGGGTGTGGACACACTGACCCCCTCACACCCTGGGGTGTGGACACACTGACCCCTCACACCCCGGGGTGTGGACACACTGACCCCTCACACCCCGGGGTTCGGACACACTGACCTCTCACACCCCGGGGTGTGGACACACTGACCCCTCACACCCCGGGGTTCGGACACACTGACCCCTCACACTCCAGGGTTCGGACACACTGACCTGTTCACTGGTGCTCAGAGCCCCATTGCCCGGGAAGGTCTTTCCACACCCGATGGACTTGGGGAGTTGCCGGGATCGGACGGGTTCAAACTCCACTCCCCGGCACAGGTCATACAGCCAGCTCCTGAAACACAGAGAGTCAGGGACACGGACCGTCACTCCCAGACACGGACCGTCACTCCCAGACACGGACCGTCACTCCCAGACACACAGACACGGACCGTCACTCCCAGACACACAGACACGGACCGTCACTCCCAGACACGGACCGTCACTCCCAGACACGGACCGTCACTCCCAGACACGGACCGTCACTCCCAGACACACAGACACGGACCGTCACTCCCAGACACACACCGTCACTCCCAGACATGGACCGTCACTCCCAGACACACAGACACAGACCGTCACTCCCAGACACACAGACAGACACCGTCACTCCCAGACACACAGACACGGACCGTCACTCCCAGACACACAGACACAGACCGTCACTCCCAGACACAGACCGTCACTCCCAGACACACAGACACAGACCGTCACTCCCAGACACACAGACACGGACCGTCACTCCCAGACACACAGACACGGACCGTCACTCCCAGACACGGACCGTCACTCCCAGACACGGACCGTCACTCCCAGACACACAGACACAGACCGTCACTCCCAGACATGGACCGTCACTCCCAGACACGGACCGTCACTCCCAGACACACAGACACAGACCGTCACTCCCAGACACGGACCGTCACTCCCAGACACGGACCGTCACTCCCAGACACACAGACACGGACCGTCACTCCCAGACACACAGACACACACCGTCACTCCCAGACACACAGACACAGACCGTCACTCCCAGACACGGACCGTCACTCCCAGACACGGACCGTCACTCCCAGACACACAGACACGGACCGTCACTCCCAGACACACAGACACACACCGTCACTCCCAGACACACAGACACACACCGTCACTCCCAGACATACAGACATGGACCGTCACTCCCAGACACACAGACACGGACCGTCACTCCCAGACACACAGACACACACCGTCACTCCCAGACATACAGACATGGACCGTCACTCCCAGACACACAGACACACACCGTCACTCCCAGACACAGACCGTTACTCCCAGACACGGACCGTCACTCCCAGACACGGACCGTCACTCCCAGACACGGACCGTCACTCCCAGACACACAGACACGGACCGTCACTCCCAGACACGGACCGTCACTCCCAGACACACAGACACGGACCGTCACTCCCAGACACGGACCGTCACTCCCAGACACACAGACACAGACCGTCACTCCCAGACACACACCGTCACTCCCAGACACACTGACACAGACCGTCACTCCCAGACACACAGACACGGACCGTCACTCCCAGACACACACCGTCACTCCCAGACACAGACCGTCACTCCCAGACACACAGACACGGACCGTCACTCCCAGACACACAGACACACACCGTCACTCCCAGACACACAGACACAGACCGTCACTCCCAGACACACAGACACAGACCGTCACTCCCAGACACACAGACACGGACCGTCACTCCCAGACACACAGACACGGACCGTCACTCCCAGACACACAGACACACACCGTCACTCCCAGACACACAGACACAGACCGTCACTCCCAGACACACAGACACAGACCGTCACTCCCAGACACACAGACACACACCGTCACTCCCAGACATACAGACATGGACCGTCACTCCCAGACACACACCGTCACTCCCAGACACAGACCGTTACTCCCAGACATGGACCGTCACTCCCAGACACACAGACACGGACCGTCACTCCCAGACACACAGACACAGACCGTCACTCCCAGACACACAGACACGGACCGTCACTCCCAGACACACAGACACGGACCGTCACTCCCAGACACGGACCGTCACTCCCAGACACACACCGTTACTCCCAGACATGGACCGTCACTCCCAGACACACAGACACGGACCGTCACTCCCAGACACACAGACACGGACCGTCACTCCCAGACACACAGACACGGACCGTCACTCCCAGACACGGACCGTCACTCCCAGACACACACCGTCACTCCCAGACACAGACCGTTACTCCCAGACATGGACCGTCACTCCCAGACACACAGACACGGACCGTCACTCCCAGACACACAGACACAGACCGTCACTCCCAGACACACAGACACAGACCGTCACTCCCAGACACACACCGTCACTCCCAGACACACAGACACGGACCGTCACTCCCAGACACACAGACACGGACCGTCACTCCCAGACACACAGACACAGACCGTCACTCCCAGACACACAGACACGGACCGTCACTCCCAGACACACAGACACAGACCGTCACTCCCAGACACACAGACACGGACCGTCACTCCCAGACACACAGACACAGACCGTCACTCCCAGACACACAGACACGGACCGTCACTCCCAGACACACAGACACAGACCGTCACTCCCAGACACACAGACACGGACCGTCACTCCCAGACACACAGACACACACCGTCACTCCCAGACACACAGACACAGACCGTCACTCCCAGACACACAGACACGGACCGTCACTCCCAGACACACAGACACACACCGTCACTCCCAGACACACAGACACGGACCGTCACTCCCAGACTCACACCGTCACTCCCAGACACAGACCGTCACTCCCAGACACACAGACACGGACCGTCACTCCCAGACACACAGACACACACCGTCACTCCCAGACACACAGACACAGACCGTCACTCCCAGACACACAGACACGGACCGTCACTCCCAGACTCACACCGTCACTCCCAGGCGGACCGTCACTCCCAGACACGGACCGTCACTCCCAGACACACAGACACAGACCGTCACTCCCAGACACACAGACACGGACCGTCACTCCCAGACACACACCGTCACTCCCAGACTCACACCGTCACTCCCAGACGGACCGTCACTCCCAGACACAGACCGTCACTCCCAGACACACAGACACAGACCGTCACTCCCAGACACACAGACACACACCGTCACTCCCAGACACACAGACACGGACCGTCACTCCCAGACTCACACCGTCACTCCCAGACACACAGACACACACCGTCACTCCCAGACACACAGACACGGACCGTCACTCCCAGACTCACACCGTCACTCCCAGACACACAGACACACACCGTCACTCCCAGACACACAGACACGGACCGTCACTCCCAGACACAGACCGTCACTCCCAGACACACAGACACAGACCGTCACTCCCAGACATGGACCGTCACTCCCAGACACGGACCGTCACTCCCAGACACGGACCGTCACTCCCAGACACACACCGTCACTCCCAGACACTCCCAGACACACAGACACGGACCGTCACTCCCAGACACACAGACACACACCGTCACTCCCAGACACACAGACACGGACCGTCACTCCCAGACACAGACCGTCACTCCCAGACACACAGACACAGACCGTCACTCCCAGACATGGACCGTCACTCCCAGACACGGACCGTCACTCCCAGACACACACCGTCACTCCCAGACACACAGACACAGACCGTCACTCCCAGACACACAGACACACACCGTCACTCCCAGACATGGACCGTCACTCCCAGACACGGACCGTCACTCCCAGACACACAGACACAGACCGTCACTCCCAGACACAGACCGTCACTCCCAGACACAGACCGTCACTCCCAGACACACAGACATGGACCGTCACTCCCAGACACAGACCGTCACTCCCAGACACACAGACACAGACCGTCACTCCCAGACACACAGACACGGACCGTCACTCCCAGACACACAGACACAGACCGTCACTCCCAGACACACAGACACAGACCGTCACTCCCAGACACACAGACACGGACCGTCACTCCCAGACACACAGACACGGACCGTCACTCCCAGACACACAGACACAGACCGTCACTCCCAGACACAGACACAGACCGTCACTCCCAGACACACAGACACACACCGTCACTCCCAGACACAGACACAGACCGTCACTCCCAGACACACAGACACACACCGTCACTCCCAGACACACAGACACACACCGTCACTCCCAGACACACAGACACAGACCGTCACTCCCAGACACACAGACACGGACCGTCACTCCCAGACACACAGACACGGACCGTCACTCCCAGACACACAGACACAGACCGTCACTCCCAGACACAGACACAGACCGTCACTCCCAGACACACAGACACACACCGTCACTCCCAGACACACAGACACGGACCGTCACTCCCAGACACACAGACACGGACCGTCACTCCCAGACATACAGACACAGACCGTCACTCCCAGACACACAGACACAGACCGTCACTCCCAGACACACAGACACGGACCGTCACTCCCAGACACACAGACACGGACCGTCACTCCCAGACACGGACCGTCACTCCCAGACACACAGACCGTCACTCCCAGACACACAGACACGGACCGTCACTCCCTGACACGGACCGTCACTCCCAGACACACAGACACGGACCGTCACTCCCAGACACACAGACACGGACCGTCACTCCCAGACACACAGACACGGACCGTCACTCCCAGACACACAGACACGGACCGTCACTCCCAGACACACAGACACGGATCGTCACTCCCAGACACACAGACACGGACCGTCACTCCCAGACACACAGACACGGACCGTCACTCCCAGACACACAGACACGGACCGTCACTCCCAGACACACAGACACAGACTGTCACTCCCAGACACACAGACACGGACCGTCACTCCCAGACACACAGACACAGACCATCACTCCCAGACACACAGACATGGACCGTCACTCCCAGACACACAGACACGGACCGTCACTCCCAGACACACAGACACGGACCGTCACTCCCAGACATACAGACACAGACCGTCACTCCCAGACACACAGACACACACCGTCACTCCCAGACACACAGACACACACCGTCACTCCCAGACACACACCGTCACTCCCAGACACACAGACACGGACCGTCACTCCCAGACACACAGACACACACCGTCACTCCCAGACACACAGACACGGACCGTCACTCCCAGACATGGACCGTCACTCCCAGACATGGACCGTCACTCCCAGACATGGACCGTCACTCCCAGACATGGACCGTCTCTCCCAGACATGAACCGTCTCTCCCAGACACACACCGTCACTCCCAGACACACAGACACACACCGTCACTCCCAGACACACAGACACAGACCGTCACTCCCAGACACACACCGTCACTCCCAGACACACAGACACAGACCGTCACTCCCAGACACACACCGTCACTCCCAGACACACAGACACGGACCGTCACTCCCAGACACACAGACACGGACCGTCACTCCCAGACACACAGACACGGACCGTCACTCCCAGACACACAGACACAGACCGTCACTCCCAGACACACAGACACAGACCGTCACTCCCAGACACACAGACACACACCGTCACTCCCAGACACACAGACACGGACCGTCACTCCCAGACACACAGACACGGACCGTCACTCCCAGACACACAGACACAGACCGTCACTCCCAGACACACAGACACACACCGTCACTCCCAGACACACAGACACACACCGTCACTCCCAGACACACAGACACGGACCGTCACTCCCAGACACACAGACACGGACCGTCACTCCCAGACACACAGACACAGACCGTCACTCCCAGACACACACCGTCACTCCCAGACACAGACCGTCACTCCCAGACACACAGACACAGACCGTCACTCCCAGATACACAGACACACACCGTCACTCCCAGACACACAGACACGGACCGTCACTCCCAGACACACAGACACGGACCGTCACTCCCAGACACACAGACACAGACCGTCACTCCCAGACACACATCGTCACTCCCAGACACAGACCGTCACTCCCAGACACACAGACACAGACCGTCACTCCCAGACACACAGACACAGACCGTCACTCCCAGACACACAGACACAGACCGTCACTCCCAGACACACAGACACAGACCGTCACTCCCAGACACACAGACACAGACTGTCACTCCTGACCTCAGTAGTGGGTAAAATGATGGAATCAATTATTAAGGATGTCATAGCAGTGCATTTGGAAAGAGGTGACAGGATCGGTCCAAGTCAGCATGGATTTGTGAAAGGGAAATCATGCTTGACAAATCTTCTGGAATTTTTTGAGGATGTTTCCAGTAGAGTGGACAAGGGAGAACCAGTGGATGTGGTGTATTTGGACTTTCAGAAGGCTTTCGACAAGGTCCCACACAAGAGATTAATGTGCAAAGTTAAAGCACATGGGATTGGGGGTAGTGTGCTGACATGGATTGAGAACTGGTTGTCAGACAGGAAGCAAAGAGTAGGAGTAAATGGGGACTTTTCAGAATGGCAGGCAGTGACTAGTGGGCTAAACGTCTTGCTTTTTGTTTTCAATGTCCCTATTTACAAAGCTGTCTGATCCTATCATCATCATAGGCAGTCCCTCGGAGTCGAGGAAGACTTGCTTCCACTCTAAAAGTGAGTTCTCAGGTGGCTGAACAGTCCAATACGAGAACCACAGTCCCTGTCACAGGTGGGACAGACAGTGGTTGAGGGAAGGGATGGGTGGGACAGGTTTGCCGCACGCGCTTGTTTTCTGCATGCTCTCGGCGATGAGACTCGAGGTGCTCAGCGCCCTCCCGGATGCACTTCCTCCACTTAGGGCGGACTGGTCTTTGGCCAGGGACTCCCGGGTGTCGGTGGGGATGTTGCACTTTATCAAGCTTTCTGAAAGACCTTATCAACTTGCCCTGCCACCTTCACAGATTTGCACTCCCCCCCCGGGTATCCTCTGCCTGCACAGAAATTTCTTCACTCAGAGAGTTGTTAACCTGTGGAATTCCCTGCCGCAGAGAGTTGTTGAGGCCAGTTCATTGGATATATTTAAGAGGGAGTTAGATGTGGCCCTTACGGCTAAAGGGATCAAGGGGTATGGAGAGAAAGCAGGAAAGGGGTACTGAGGGAATGATCAGCCATGATCTTATTGAATGGTGGTGCAGGCTCGAAGGGCCGAATGACCTACTCCTGCACCTATTTTCTATGTTTCTCTGCTCTCGTACCCCCTCCATATATACCATTCAGATTGTACCGCCTCTGCATGTCGGTCCTCCCAAAGTGCATCACTTCACACTTATCCACGTTAAATTGTGTCTGCCCATTTCATCAGTCTGTTTGTCCCCGAGGTCGGCTTCCGTTCTGTTTACTACGTTGCTAAGTTTTGTATCATCCGCACATTTTGAAATTATACTCTCTGTACCAAGTCCTGGTCAGTTATATAGAACAAGAAAAGCAAAGGTCCTAATACTGGCCCCTGGGGAACCCCACTGCAGACGTCCCTCCGTTCCGAAATACCCTGCCCTCTGCCCTCTAACCCGCAGCCAATTTCGTACCCAAATTATCGCCGCCCCTTCAATACCAAGTGCTCTCCAGCACGCTGACAGAGACTGCTTCAAACACACACAGACAGACAGACTCAGTTACACCCTGTTTGGCAAGGGGGGTGGGGGGGGGGGGGGGGGTCATGGGTCAGGGGTCATGGCCTTACCCAGTTTTCTCTCCGAATACCGTGTGGAGCTGGGACTCGGGGAATTCGCGGAGCTGCCCCATGTACTCGATGTTCAGGAGCTGTGAGATGGACTCCCCCAGCTTCCCGCCGAGATTGCGTCTGAAACAAGAACAAGACGGGAGATCAAGAACAGTCAGCAGGCGTGAAGCTACCCCCTGGCCGAATAGCTCAGGAGGGGTGGGGGAGGTAGCCTGAAGGCTCGAGCCAGAGAATACTGCCAGGTTCGCGGGCAAGGGTCTATTCTCCAGACCTACACTGGGCTCCAGGTGTGTGAGGTGAGGCAGTGACACTCAAGAGATATTCAACTACAGGGCCATCGCAGCTCAGACTGACCCTCTTTCCACACGAGACACTCGCTCTCTCTTTCTGGGCTTTACCCTGACTATACCCAGGATCCCCTCACACCCCGCCCAGCACCCAGGGGTGCCTCATGACATACCCCCGCCGTCGCCCAGCACCGAGGGAGAGGGGATGACCCCTGGCCTCAGAGCCTCCTGGTGGTGTGAATCAGCCAGTGCTCCCGGTGCAGCGCCCTCTGCTGGCAGGCGTGTCGGCACTGGGACAGGGCTCCCTCTGCTGCCCCCCCCCCCCCCTCACTGGCCATGCGGGATATTACAGGCCATTCGGCCCATCCTCACCCAGAAACAGCGCACAGTCCTGTGGCTCCCCAGATAGTTCGGGGCTTTTAACCTCTGCCACACAAGTCGCAGTCCGTTCCACGTCTCCATCACTCTCCCACGGGAAGCAAATCTGCTCAGTATTACTCCTCGAGTTTACCATTCCCCGGTTTGACCCAGTGCGCTGGGCGTGGTTTGGTCCAAATTAAAATTCCCGCTCTACCGTTTCATTCTTGACAACTTCCCGATCCGCACAATACCAGAGCTCGGAACCCAGCCGCTGAAACTCCGGGGCGACCAACGATGGCCGGAGTGGATTAGCGAAGGGCCGTCAGTGTGTGGGGAGCCTCGGCAGCCCAGGGCACGCAGAGGGTGAGCGGGGGGCGTGCGAGCGAGCGGGGGGCAGAGCGAGCGAGGGGGGGGCAGAGAGAGCGAGGGGGAGAGGGAGCGAGGGGGATAGAGCGAGCGAGGGGGGGTCAGAGCGAGCGGGGGGCAGAGCGAGCGAGGGGGGGGCGGAGAGAGCGAGGGGGGGGCAGAGAGAGCGAGGGGGGGGCAGAGAGAGCGAGGGGGGGGCAGAGAGAGCGAGGGGGGGACAGAGCGAGGGAGGGGGACAGAGCGAGCGAGGGGGACAGAGCGAGCGAGGGGGACAGAGCGAGCGAGGGGGACAGAGCGAGCGAGGGGGACAGAGCGAGCGAGGGGGACAGAGCGAGCGAGGGGGACAGAGCGAGCGAGGGGGACAGAGAGAGCGAGGGGGACAGAGAGAGCGAGGGGGACAGAGAGAGCGAGGGGGACAGAGAGAGCGAGGGGGACAGAGAGAGCGAGGGGGACAGAGAGAGCGAGGGGGACAGAGAGAGCGAGGGGGACAGAGAGAGCGAGGGGGACAGAGCGAGCGAGGGGGACAGAGAGAGCGAGGGGGACAGAGAGAGCGAGGGGGACAGAGCGAGCGAGGGGGATAGAGCGAGGGGGTAGAGCGAGCGAGGGGGATAGAGAGAGCGAGGGGGACAGAGCGAGCGAGGGGGACAGAGCGAGCGAGGGGGATAGAGCGAGCGAGGGGGATAGAGCGAGCGAGGGGGATAGAGCGAGGGGGATAGAGCGAGCGAGGGGGATAGAGCGAGCGAGGGGGATAGAGCGAGCGAGGGGGATAGAGCGAGCGAGGGGGATAGAGCGAGGGGGATAGAGCGAGCGAGGGGGATAGAGCGAGCGAGGGGGATAGAGCGAGCGAGGGGGGATAGAGAGAGCGAGGGGGATAGAGCGAGGGGGATAGAGCGAGCGAGGGGGACAGAGCGAGCGAGGGGGACAGAGCGAGCGAGGGGGATAGAGCGAGCGAGGGGGGCAGAGCGAGCGAGGGGGATAGAGCGAGCGAGGGGGACAGAGCGAGCGAGGGGGATAGAGCGAGCGAGGGGGATAGAGCGAGGGGGACAGAGCGAGCGAGGGGGATAGAGCGAGCGAGGGGGGGATAGAGCGAGGGGGGGATAGAGCGAGGGGGATAGAGCGAGCGAGGGGGACAGAGCGAGCGAGGGGGACAGAGCGAGCGAGGGGGGGATAGAGCGAGGGGGATAGAGCGAGCGAGGGGGACAGAGCGAGCGAGGGGGACAGAGCGAGCGAGGGGGGGATAGAGCGAGGGGGATAGAGCGAGGGGGATAGAGCGAGGGGGATAGAGCGAGCGAGGGGGATAGAGCGAGCGAGGGGGATAGAGCGAGCGAGGGGGACAGAGCGAGCGAGGGGGACAGAGCGAGCGAGGGGGACAGAGCGAGCGAGGGGGACAGAGCGAGCGAGGGGGACAGAGCGAGCGAGGGGGATAGAGCGAGCGAGGGGGATAGAGCGAGGGGGATAGAGCGAGGGGGATAGAGCGAGCGAGGGGGACAGAGCGAGCGAGGGGGATAGAGCGAGGGGGATAGAGCGAGGGGGACAGAGCGAGCGAGGGGGACAGAGCGAGCGAGGGGGATAGAGCGAGGGGGACAGAGCGAGCGAGGGGGATAGAGCGAGCGAGGGGGATAGAGCGAGCGAGGGGGATAGAGCGAGCGAGGGGGACAGAGCGAGGGGGATAGAGCGAGCGAGGGGGATAGAGCGAGCGAGGGGGGCAGAGCGAGCGAGGGGGATAGAGCGAGCGAGGGGGATAGAGCGAGCGAGGGGGATAGAGCGAGCGAGGGGGATAGAGAGAGCGAGGGGGATAGAGCGAGCGAGGGGGATAGAGCGAGCGAGGGGGGCAGAGCGAGCGAGGGGGATAGAGCGAGCGAGGGGGATAGAGCGAGCGAGGGGGATAGAGCGAGCGAGGGGGATAGAGAGAGCGAGGGGGATAGAGCGAGCGAGGGGGATAGAGAGAGCGAGGGGGACAGAGCGAGCGAGGGGGATAGAGAGAGCGAGGGGGACAGAGCGAGCGAGGGGGACAGAGCGAGCGAGGGGGACAGAGCGAGGGGGGCAGAGCGAGCGAGGGGGGATAGAGCGAGCGAGGGGGATAGAGCGAGCGAGGGGGACAGAGCGAGGGGGATAGAGCGAGCGAGGGGGACAGAGCGAGCGAGGGGGATAGAGAGAGCGAGGGGGATAGAGCGAGCGAGGGGGATAGAGCGAGCGAGGGGGATAGAGCGAGCGAGGGGGATAGAGAGAGCGAGGGGGACAGAGCGAGCGAGGGGGATAGAGCGAGCGAGGGGGCAGAGCGAGCGAGGGGGATAGAGCGAGCGAGGGGGATAGAGAGAGCGAGGGGGACAGAGCGAGCGAGGGGGATAGAGAGAGCGAGGGGGATAGAGCGAGCGAGGGGGACAGAGCGAGCGAGGGGGATAGAGAGAGCGAGGGGGATAGAGCGAGCGAGGGGGATAGAGCGAGGGGGATAGAGCGAGGGGGATAGAGCGAGGGGGGCAGAGCGAGCGAGGGGGACAGAGCGAGCGAGGGGGACAGAGCGAGCGAGGGGGACAGAGCGAGCGAGGGGGACAGAGCGAGCGAGGGGGACAGAGCGAGCGAGGGGGACAGAGCGAGCGAGGGGGACAGAGCGAGCGAGGGGGGCAGAGCGAGCGAGGGGGGCAGAGCGAGCGAGGGGGACAGAGCGAGGGGGGCAGAGCGAGCGAGGGGGGCAGAGCGAGCGAGGGGGACAGAGCGAGGGGGGCAGAGCGAGCGAGGGGGACAGAGCGAGCGAGGGGGACAGAGCGAGCGAGGGGGACAGAGCGAGGGGGACAGAGCGAGCGAGGGGGATAGAGAGAGCGAGGGGGATAGAGAGAGCGAGGGGGATAGAGCGAGCGAGGGGGATAGAGAGAGCGAGGGGGATAGAGAGAGCGAGGGGGATAGAGCGAGCGAGGGGGACAGAGCGAGGGGGATAGAGCGAGCGAGGGGGATAGAGAGAGCGAGGGGGATAGAGCGAGCGAGGGGGACAGAGCGAGGGGGATAGAGCGAGCGAGGGGGATAGAGCGAGCGAGGGGGATAGAGCGAGGGGGATAGAGCGAGCGAGGGGGACAGAGCGAGCGAGGGGGATAGAGCGAGCGAGGGGGATAGAGAGAGCGAGGGGGATAGAGCGAGCGAGGGGGATAGAGCGAGGGGGATAGAGCGAGCGAGGGGGATAGAGCGAGGGGGACAGAGCGAGCGAGGGGGATAGAGCGAGCGAGGGGGATAGAGCGAGGGGGACAGAGCGAGCGAGGGGGATAGAGCGAGCGAGGGGGATAGAGCGAGCGAGGGGGATAGAGCGAGCGAGGGGGACAGAGCGAGCGAGGGGGATAGAGCGAGCGAGGGGGATAGAGCGAGCGAGGGGGACAGAGCGAGCGAGGGGGACAGAGCGAGCGAGGGGGACAGAGCGAGCGAGGGGGATAGAGCGAGGGGGACAGAGCGAGCGAGGGGGATAGAGCGAGCGAGGGGGATAGAGCGAGCGAGGGGGATAGAGCGAGCGAGGGGGATAGAGCGAGCGAGGGGGATAGAGCGAGCGAGGGGGATAGAGCGAGCGAGGGGGACAGAGCGAGCGAGGGGGATAGAGCGAGCGAGGGGGATAGAGCGAGCGAGGGGGACAGAGCGAGCGAGGGGGACAGAGCGAGCGAGGGGGACAGAGCGAGCGAGGGGGACAGAGCGAGCGAGGGGGGCAGAGCGAGGGGGATAGAGCGAGCGAGGGGGATAGAGCGAGCGAGGGGGGCAGAGCGAGGGGGATAGAGCGAGCGAGGGGGACAGAGCGAGCGAGGGGGATAGAGCGAGCGAGGGGGATAGAGCGAGCGAGGGGGATAGAGCGAGGGGGATAGAGCGAGCGAGGGGGATAGAGCGAGCGAGGGGGATAGAGAGAGCGAGGGGGACAGAGCGAGCGAGGGGGATAGAGCGAGCGAGGGGGACAGAGCGAGCGAGGGGGACAGAGCGAGCGAGGGGGATAGAGCGAGCGAGGGGGATAGAGCGAGCGAGGGGGGGACAGAGCGAGCGAGGGGGACAGAGCGAGCGAGGGGGATAGAGAGAGCGAGGGGGAGAGAGCGAGCGAGGGGGACAGAGCGAGCGAGGGGGATAGAGAGAGCGAGGGGGATAGAGAGAGCGAGGGGGAGAGAGCGAGCGAGGGGGATAGAGCGAGGGGGATAGAGCGAGCGAGGGGGATAGAGCGAGGGGGATAGAGCGAGGGGGATAGAGCGAGGGGGACAGAGCGAGCGAGGGGGACAGAGCGAGCGAGGGGGATAGAGCGAGGGGGATAGAGCGAGCGAGGGGGACAGAGCGAGCGAGGGGGATAGAGCGAGCGAGGGGGATAGAGCGAGCGAGGGGGATAGAGCGAGCGAGGGGGACAGAGCGAGCGAGGGGGACAGAGCGAGCGAGGGGGATAGAGAGAGCGAGGGGGATAGAGCGAGGGGGATAGAGCGAGCGAGGGGGGATAGAGCGAGCGAGGGGGATAGAGCGAGCGGAGGGGGACAGAGCGAGCGAGGGGGACAGAGCGAGCGAGGGGGATAGAGCGAGCGAGGGGGATAGAGCGAGCGAGGGGGACAGAGCGAGGGGGATAGAGCGAGCGAGGGGATAGAGCGAGCGAGGGGGATAGAGCGAGCGAGGGGGACAGAGCGAGCGAGGGGGACAGAGCGAGGGGGATAGAGCGAGCGAGGGGGATAGAGCGAGCGAGGGGGATAGAGCGAGCGAGGGGGACAGAGCGAGCGAGGGGGACAGAGCGAGCGAGGGGGATAGAGCGAGCGAGGGGGATAGAGCGAGCGAGGGGGACAGAGCGAGCGAGGGGGATAGAGAGAGCGAGGGGGATAGAGCGAGGGGGACAGAGCGAGCGAGGGGGATAGAGCGAGGGGGATAGAGCGAGCGAGGGGGACAGAGCGAGCGAGGGGGATAGAGCGAGCGAGGGGGATAGAGCGAGCGAGGGGGACAGAGCGAGCGAGGGGGACAGAGCGAGCGAGGGGGATAGAGCGAGCGAGGGGGACAGAGCGAGCGAGGGGGACAGAGCGAGCGAGGGGGACAGAGCGAGCGAGGGGGACAGAGCGAGCGAGGGGGATAGAGAGAGCGAGGGGGATAGAGCGAGGGGGATAGAGCGAGCGAGGGGGACAGAGCGAGGGAGGGGGACAGAGCGAGCGAGGGGGACAGAGCGAGCGAGGGGGATAGAGCGAGCGAGGGGGACAGAGCGAGCGAGGGGGATAGAGCGAGCGAGGGGGATAGAGCGAGCGAGGGGGACAGAGCGAGCGAGCGGAGGACAGAGCGAGCGAGGGGGATAGAGCGAGCGAGGGGGATAGAGCGAGCGAGGGGGACAGAGCGAGCGAGGGGGACAGAGCGAGCGAGGGGGACAGAGCGAGCGAGGGGGACAGAGCGAGCGAGGGGGATAGAGCGAGCGAGGGGGATAGAGCGAGCGAGGGGGACAGAGCGAGCGAGGGGGACAGAGCGAGCGAGGGGGACAGAGCGAGCGAGGGGGACAGAGCGAGCGAGGGGGACAGAGCGAGCGAGGGGGATAGAGCGAGCGAGGGGGATAGAGCGAGCGAGGGGGATAGAGCGAGCGAGGGGGACAGAGCGAGCGAGGGGGACAGAGCGAGCGGAGGACAGAGCGAGGGAGGGGGACAGAGCGAGCGAGGGGGATAGAGCGAGCGAGGGGGACAAGAGCGAGCGAGGGGGATAGAGCGAGCGAGGGGGACAGAGCGAGCGGAGGACAGAGCGAGCGAGGGGGACAGAGCGAGCGAGGGGGACAGAGCGAGCGAGGGGGATAGAGCGAGCGAGGGGGATAGCGAGCGAGGGGGACAGAGCGAGGGGGGCAGAGCGAGCGAGGGGGATAGAGCGAGCGAGGGGGATAGAGCGAGCGGAGGACAGAGCGAGCGAGGGGATAGAGCGAGGGGGATAGAGCGAGCGAGGGGGATAGAGCGAGCGAGGGGGATAGAGCGAGCGAGGGGGACAGAGCGAGCGAGGGGGACAGAGCGAGCGAGGGGGACAGAGCGAGCGAGGGGGATAGAGCGAGCGAGGGGGATAGAGCGAGCGAGGGGGATAGAGCGAGCGAAGGGGGATAGAGCGAGCGAGGGGACAGAGCGAGCGAGGGGAGGACAGAGCGAGCGAGCGAGGGGGACAGAGCGAGGGGGGACAGAGCGAGCGAGCGGAGGACAGAGCGAGCGAGGGGGACAGAGCGAGCGAGGGGGATAGAGCGAGCGAGGGGGACAGAGCGAGCGAGCGGAGGACAGAGCGAGCGAGGGGGACAGAGCGAGCGGAGGACAGAGCGAGCGAGCGGAGGACAGAGCGAGCGGGAGGACAGAGCGAGCGAGGGGGACAGAGCGAGCGAGGGGGACAGAGCGAGCGAGCGGAGGACAGAGCGAGCGAGCGGAGGACAGAGCGAGCGAGCGAGGGGGACAGAGCGAGGGGGACAGAGCGAGCGAGCGGAGGACAGAGCGAGCGAGCGAGGGGGACAGAGCGAGGGGGACAGAGCGAGCGAGCGGAGGACAGAGCGAGCGAGCGAGGGGACAGAGCGAGGGGACAGAGCGAGCGAGCGGAGGACAGAGCGAGCGAGGGGGACAGAGCGAGCGAGGGGGACAGAGCGAGCGAGGGGGACAGAGCGAGCGAGCGGAGGACAGAGGCGAGCGAGGGGGACAGAGCGAGCGGAGGACAGAGCGAGCGAGCGGAGGACAGAGCGAGCGGAGGACAGAGCGAGCGAGGGGGACAGAGCGAGCGAGCGGAGGACAGAGCGAGCGAGCGGAGGACAGAGCGAGCGAGCGGAGGACAGAGCGAGCGAGCGGAGGACAGAGCGAGCGAGCGGAGGACAGAGCGAGCGAGCGAGGGGGACAGAGCGAGGGGGACAGAGCGAGCGAGCGGAGGACAGAGCGAGCGAGCGAGGGGGACAGAGCGAGGGGGACAGAGCGAGCGAGCGGAGGACAGAGCGAGCGAGCGAGGGGGACAGAGCGAGGGGGACAGAGCGAGCGAGCGAGGGGGACAGAGCGAGGGGGACAGAGCGAGCGAGCGAGGGGGACAGAGCGAGCGAGCGGAGGAGCGAGGGGGACAGAGCGGGGGACAGAGCGAGCGAGCGGAGGACAGAGCGAGCGAGCGAGGGGGACAGAGCGAGCGAGCGGAGGACAGAGCGAGCGAGCGAGGGGACAGAGCGAGCGAGCGAGGGGACAGAGCGAGCGAGCGAGGGGGACAGAGCGAGCGAGCGAGGGGACAGAGCGAGCGAGCGAGGGGGACAGAGCGAGCGAGCGAGGGGGACAGAGCGAGCGGAGGACAGAGCGAGGGGACAGAGCGAGCGAGCGGAGGACAGAGCGAGCGAGCGAGGGGGACAGAGCGAGCGAGCGAGGGGGACAGAGCGAGCGAGCGAGGGGAACAGAGCGAGCGAGCGGAGGACAGAGCGAGCGGAGGACAGAGCGAGCGAGCGAGGGGGACAGAGCGAGCGAGCGGAGGACAGAGCGAGCGAGCGAGGGGGACAGAGCGAGCGAGCGAGGGGGACAGAGCGAGCGAGCGAGGGGGACAGAGCGAGCGAGCGAGGGGGACAGAGCGAGCGAGCGAGGGGGACAGAGCGAGCGAGCGAGGGGGACAGAGCGAGCGAGCGAGGGGGACAGAGCGAGCGAGCGAGGGGGACAGAGCGAGGGGCAGAGCGAGCGGAGGACAGAGCGAGCGAGCGAGGGGGACAGAGCGAGGGGGACAGAGCGAGCGGAGGACAGAGCGAGCGAGCGAGGGGGACAGAGCGAGGGGGACAGAGCGAGCGAGCGAGGGGGACAGAGCGAGCGAGCGAGGGGGACAGAGCGAGCGAGCGAGGGGACAGAGCGAGCGAGCGAGGGGGACAGAGCGAGCGAGCGAGGGGGACAGAGCGAGCGAGCGAGGGGGACAGAGCGAGCGAGCGAGGGGGACAGAGCGAGCGAGCGAGGGGGACAGAGCGAGCGAGCGAGGGGGACAGAGCGAGCGAGCGAGGGGGACAGAGCGAGCGAGCGGAGGACAGAGCGAGCGAGCGAGGGGGACAGAGCGAGCGAGGGGGACAGCGAGCGAGGGGGACAGAGCGAGCGAGCGAGGGGGACAGAGCGAGCGAGCGAGGGGGACAGAGCGAGCGAGCGAGGGGGACAGAGCGGCGAGCGAGGGGGACAGAGCGAGCGAGCGAGGGGACAGAGCGAGCGAGCGGAGGACAGAGCGAGGGCAGAGCGAGCGGAGGACAGAGCGAGCGAGCGAGGGGGACAGAGCGAGCGAGCGGAGGACAGAGCGAGGGGCAGAGCGAGCGGAGGACAGAGCGAGCGAGCGAGGGGGACAGAGCGAGCGAGCGGAGGACAGAGCGAGGGGCAGAGCGAGCGGAGGACAGAGCGAGCGAGCGAGGGGGACAGAGCGAGGGGACAGAGCGAGCGGAGGACAGAGCGAGCGAGCGAGGGGACAGAGCGAGGGGGACAGAGCGAGCGAGCGAGGGGGACAGAGCGAGGGGGACAGAGCGAGCGGAGGACAGAGCGAGCGAGCGAGGGGACAGAGCGAGGGGACAGAGCGAGCGGAGGACAGAGCGAGCGAGCGAGGGGGACAGAGCGAGCGGAGGACAGAGCGAGCGAGCGAGGGGGACAGAGCGAGGGGACAGAGCGAGCGGAGGACAGAGCGAGCGAGCGAGGGGGACAGAGCGAGCGAGCGAGGGGACAGAGCGAGCGAGCGGAGGACAGAGCGAGGGGGACAGAGCGAGCGGAGGACAGAGCGAGCGAGCGGAGGACAGAGCGAGCGAGCGAGGGGGACAGAGCGAGCGAGCGGAGGACAGAGCGAGCGAGCGGAGGACAGAGCGAGCGAGCGGAGGACAGAGCGAGCGAGCGAGGGGGACAGAGCGAGCGAGCGAGGGGGACAGAGCGAGCGAGCGAGGGGGACAGAGCGAGCGAGCGAGGGGGACAGAGCGAGCGAGCGAGGGGGACAGAGCGAGCGAGCGGAGGACAGAGCGAGGGGCAGAGCGAGCGGAGGACAGAGCGAGCGAGCGGAGGACAGAGCGAGCGAGGGGAGGACAGAGCGAGGGGCAGAGCGAGGGGGACAGAGCGAGCGAGCGGAGGACAGAGCGAGCGAGGGGAGGACAGAGCGAGCGAGGGGAGGACAGAGCGAGCGAGCGAGGGGGACAGAGCGAGCGAGCGAGCGGAGGACAGAGCGAGGACAGAGCGAGCCAGGGACAGAGCGAGCGGGCAGAGCGAGCGGAGGACAGAGCGAGCGAGCGAGGGGGACAGAGCGAGCGAGCGGAGGACAGAGCGAGGGGGACAGAGCGAGCGGAGGACAGAGCGAGCGAGCGAGGGGGACAGAGCGAGCGAGCGGAGGACAGAGCGAGGGGCAGAGCGAGCGGAGGACAGAGCGAGCGAGCGAGGGGGACAGAGCGAGCGAGCGAGGGGGACAGAGCGAGGGGCAGAGCGAGCGGAGGACAGAGCGAGCGAGGGGGACAGAGCGAGCGAGCGAGGGGGACAGAGCGAGGGGCAGAGCGAGCGGAGGACAGAGCGAGCGAGCGAGGGGGACAGAGCGAGCGAACGGAGGACAGAGCGAGGGGACAGAGCGAGCGAGCGGAGGACAGAGCGAGGGGCAGAGCGAGCGGAGGACAGAGCGAGCGGAGGACAGAGCGAGCGAGCGAGGGGGACAGAGCGAGCGAGCGGAGGACAGAGCGAGCGAGCGAGGGGGACAGAGCGAGGGGCAGAGCGAGCGGAGGACAGAGCGAGCGAGGGGGACAGAGCGAGCGAGCGAGGGGGACAGAGCGAGCGAGCGAGGGGGACAGAGCGAGGGCGGGGCAGAGCGAGCGGAGGACAGAGCGAGCGAGCGAGGGGGACAGAGCGAGCACGGAGGACAGAGCGAGGGGGACAGAGCGAGCGAGCGGAGGACAGAGCGAGCGGAGGACAGAGCGAGCGAGCGAGGGGACAGAGCGAGCGAGCGGAGGACAGAGCGACGGGCTGAGCGAGCGGAGGACAGAGAGAGCGAGCGGGGGAGAGAGCGAGCGGGTGGAGAGAGAGCGACCGGGGGAGAGAGCGAGCGAGGGGAGAGAGCGAGCGGGGGGAGAGAGCGAGCGAGGGGAGAGAGCGAGCGGGGGGAGAGAGCGAGCGGGGGGAGAGAGCGAGCGGGGGAGAGAGCGAGCGGGGGGAGAGAGCGAGCGGGGGAGAGAGCGAGCGGGGGAGAGAGCGAGCGGGGGAGAGAGCGAGCGGGGGAGAGAGCGAGCGGGGGGAGAGAGCGAGCGGGGGAGAGAGCGAGCGGGGGGAGAGAGCGAGCGGGGGGAGAGAGCGAGCGGGGAGAGAGCGAGCGGGGGAGAGAGCGAGCGGGGGGAGAGAGCGAGCGGGGGGAGAGAGCGAGCGGGGGGGAAGAGCGAGCG
>NW_027252282.1:0-2500 GCF_044704955.1 Pristiophorus japonicus
GTGTGTGAGTGCGTGTGTGACTGTGTGAGTGTGTGTGTGTGCGAGTGCGTGTGTGTGAGTGTGTGTGTGAGTGTGTGTGTGTGGAGAGTGAGTGTGTGCGTGTGTGAGTGTGTGTGTGGAGAGTGAGTGTGTGTGAGTGTGTGTGTGGATAGTGAGTGTGTGTGTGAGTGTGTATGTGTGGAGAGTGAGTGTGAGTGTGTGTGTGTGTGTGTGTGGAGAGTGAGTGTGTGTGTGTGTGTGAGTGTGTGTGTGTGGAGAGTGAGTGTGTGTGTGTGTGTGTGTGGAGAGTGAGTGTGTGTGTGTGTTTGGAGAGTGAGTGTGTGAGTGTGTGTGTGTGGAGAGTGAGTGTGTGTGTGTGTGAGTGTGTGTGTGGAGAGTGAGTGTGTGTGTGTGTGAGTGTGTGTGTGTGGAGAGTGAGTGTGTGTGTGTGAGTGTGTGTGTGGAGAGTGAGTGTGTGTGTGTGTGAGTGTGTGTGTGTGGAGTGTGAGTGTGTGTATGTGTGTGTGTGTGGAGAGTGAGTGTGTGTGTGTGTGAGTGTGTGTGTGGAGAGTGAGTGTGTGTGTGGAGAGTGAGTGTGAGTGTGTGTGTGTGTGTGTGTGGAGAGTGAGTGTGTGTGTGAGTGTGTGTGTGGAGAGTGAGTGTGTGTGTGAGTGTGTGTGTGTGTGTGGAGAGTGAGTATGTGTGTGTGTGTGTGTGTGTGTGTGTGGAGAGTGAGTGTGTGTGTGTATGAGTGTGTATGTGTGATGTGTGTGTGTGTGTGTGTGGAGAGTGGGTGTGTGTGTGTGTGTGTGTGTGTGTGTGTGTGGAGAGTGAGTGTGTGTGTGTGTGTGAGAGTGTGCGTGTGAGTGTGTGTGAGTGTGCGTGTGTCGAGAGTGTATGTGTGCGTGTGTGTGAGTATGGAGAGTGAGTGTGTGTGTGTGAGAGTGTGCGTGTGAGTGTGTGTGAGTGTGTGTGTGTGTGTGTGTGTGAGAGTGTGTGTGTGTGAGAGTGTGTGTGAGTGTGTGTGTGTGTGTGAGTGTGTGAGTGTGTGTGTGTGTGTGAGTGTGTGTGAGTGTGTGTGTGTGTGTGAGAGTGTGTGTGTGTGTGAGGGTGTGTGGAGAGTGAGTGTGTGTGTGAGTGTGTGTGAGAGTGTGCGTGTGAGTGTGTGTGAGTGTGTGTGTGTGGAGAGCGAGTGTGTGTGTGTGTGTGTGGAGAGTGAGTGTGTGTGTGTGAGTGTGTGTGTGTGTGTGTGGAGAGTGTGTGTGTGTGTGTGTGTGTGGAGAGTGAGTGTGTGTGTGTGAGAGTGTGCATGTGAGTGTGTGTGTGTTTGTGTGTGTGGAAAGTGATTGTGTGTGTGTGTGAGTGTGGAGAGTGAGTGTGTGTGTGTGACAGTGTGCGTGTGAGTGTGTGTGAGTGTGTGTGTGTGGCGAGTGAGTGTGTGTGTGTATGTGAGTGTGGAGAGTGAGTGTGTGTGAGTGTGTGTGTGTGTGGAGAGTGAGTTTATGTGTGTGTGTGTGTGAGTGTGGAGAGTGAGTGTGTGTGTGTGAGAGTGTTGGTGTGAGTGTGTGTGTGTGGAGAGTGAGTGTGTGTGTGTGTGTGTGTGTGTGGAGAGTGAGTGTGTGTGTGTGTGTGTGTGTGCAGAATGAGTGTATGTGTGTGTGTGAGTGTCTGTGTGCTTGTGTGTGTGTGTGTGTGGAGAGTGAGTGTATGTGTGAGTGTGTGTGAGTGTGTGTGAGTGTGTGTGTGGAGAATGAGTGTGTGTGTGTGAATGTGTGTGTGTGGAGAGTGAGTGTGTGTGTGTGTGGAGAGTGAGTGTGTGTGTGTGGAGAGTGAGTGTGTGTGTGTGTGTGTGAGAGTGTGCGTGTGAGTGTGTGTGAGTGTGTGTGTGTGGAGAGCGACTGTGTGCGTGTGTGTGTGTGTGTGTGTGTGTGGAGAGTGAGTGTGTGTGTGTGAGTGTGTGTGTGTGTTTGTGGAGAGTGTGTGTGTGTGTGTGCGTGTGGAGAGTGAGTGTGTGTGTGTGAGAGTGTGCGTGTGAGTGTGTGTGAGTGTGTGTGTGTGGAGAGTGAGTGTATGTGTGTGTGTGTGTGAGTGTGGAGAGTGGGTGTGTGTGTGTGAGAGTGTGCGTGTGAGTGTGTGTGAGTGTGTGTGTATGGAGAGTGAGTGTATGTGTGTGTGTGTGTGAGTGTGGAGAGTGAGTGTGTGTGTGTGAGAGTGTGCGTGTGAGTGTGTGATTGTGTGTGTATGGAGAGTGAGTGTGTGTGCGTGTGTGTGTGTGGAGAGTGAGTGTGTGTGTGTGTGTGTGAGTGTGTGTGTGTGGAGAATGAGTGTGTGTGAGTGTGTGTGTGTGGAGAGTGAGTGTGAGTGTGTGTGTGTGTGTGTGTGTGAGAGTGTGCGTGTGAGTGTGTGTGAGTGTGTGTATGGAGAGTGAGTGTGTGTGTGTGTGTGTGGAGAGTGAGTGTGTTTGTGTGTGAGTGTGTGTGTGGAGAGTGAGTGTATGTGTGTGTGAGTGTGTGTGTGTGGA
>NW_027252282.1:5000-17500 GCF_044704955.1 Pristiophorus japonicus
GTGAGTGTGTGTGTGTGGAGAGTGAGTGTGTGTGTGTGTGTGTGGAGAGTGAGTGTGTGTGTGTGTGAGTGTGTGTGTGGAGAGTGAGTGTGAGTGTGTGTGTGTGTGTGTGTGGAGAGTGAGTGTGTGTGTAGTGAGTGTGTGGAGAGTGAGTATGTGTGTGTGTGTGTGGAGAGTGAGTGTTTGTGTGTGTGAGTGTGTGTGTGTGTGAGAGTGAGTATGTGTGTGTGTGTGTGGAGAGTGAGTGTGTGTGTGTGTGAGTGAGTGTGTGTGGAGAGTGAGTGTGTGTGTTTGTGGAGAGTGAGTGTATGTGTATGCGTGTGTGAGTGTGTGACTGTGTGTGTGTGTGAGTGTGTGAGTGTGTGAGTGTGAGTGTGAGTGTGTGTGTGTGTGTGTGAGTGTGTGTGAGTGTGTGTGTGTGAGTATGTGTGTGTGTGTGTGGAGAGTGATTGTGTGTGTGTGTGTGTGTGTGGAGAGTGAGTGTGTGTGTGTGTGTGTGGAGAGTGAGTGTGTGTGTGTGTGAGTGTGTGTGTGTGTGGAGAGTGAGTATGTGTGTGTGTGTGTGTGTGGGAGTGAGTGTGTGTGTGTGTGAGTGAGTGTGTGTGGAGAGTGAGTGTGTGTTTGGAGAGTGAGTGTATGTGTATGCGTGTGTGAGTGTGTGACTGTGTGTGTGTGAGTGTGTGAGTGTGTGAGTGTGAGTGTGTGTGTGTGTGTGAGTGAGTGTGTGTGAGTGTGTGTGTGTGAGTATGTGTGTGTGTGAGTGTGTGTGTGTGAGTGTGTTGTGAGTGTGAGAGTGTGTGATTGTGTGAGTGTGTGTGTGTGTGTGTGAGTGTGAGTGTGTGTGTGAGTATGTGTGAGTGTGTGTGTGTGTGAGTGTGTGTGTGTGTGTGTGTGAGTGTGTGTGTGTGAGTGAGTCTGTGTGTGTGAGTGTGTGTGTGTGTGCGGGAGTCTGTGTGTGTGTGTGTGAGTGAGTCTGTGTGTGTGTGTGTGTGTGTGAGTGTTTGTGTGTGTGTGTGTGTGTGAGTCTGTGTGTGTGAGTGTGTGTGTGAGTGAGTCTGTGTGTGTGTGTGAGTGTGTGTGTGTGTGTGTGTGTGTCTGTGTGTGTGTGTGAGTGAGTCTGTGTGTGTGTGTGTGAGTGTGTGTGTTTGTGAGTGTTGTGTTGTGTGTGTGAGTGAGTCTGTGTGTGTGTGTGTGAGTGTGTGAGTGTGTGTGAGTGCGTGTGTGAGTGAGTGTGTGTGTGTATGAGTGTGTGTGTGAGTGTGTGTGAGTGTGTGTGAGAGTGTGTGTGGAGAATGAGTGTGTGTGTGTGAATGTGTGTGTGTGGAGAGTGAGTGTGTGTGTGTGTGGAGAGTGAGTGTGTGTGGAGAGTGAGTGTGTGTGTGTGAGTGTGTGTGAGAGTTTGCGTGTGAGTGTGTGTGAGTGTGTGTGTGTGGAGAGCGACTGTGTGCGGGTGTGTGTGTGTGTGTGTGTCTGGAGAGTGAGTGTGTGTGTGAGTGTGTGTGTGTGTTTGTGGAGAGTGTGTGTGTGTGTGTGTGCGTGTGGAGAGTGAGTGTGTGTGTGTGAGAGTGTGCGTGTGAGTGTGCGTGAGTGTGTGTGTGTGGAGATTGAGTGTATGTGTGTGTGTGTGTGAGTGTGGAGAGTGGGTGTGTGTGTGTGAGAGTGTGCGTGTGAGTGTGTGTGAGTGTGTGTGTATGGAGAGTGAGTGTATGTGTGTGTGTGTGTGTGAGTGTGGAGAGTGAGTGTGTGTGTGTGAGAGTGTGCGTGTGAGTGTGTGATTGTGTGTGTATGGAGAGTGAGTGTGTGTGTGTGTGTGTGTGTGGAGAGTGAGTGTGTGTGTGTGTGTGAGTGTGTGTGTGTGGAGAATGAGTGTGTGTGAGTGTGTGTGTGTGGAGAGTGAGTGTGAGTGTGTGTGTGTGTGTGTGTGTGAGAGTGTGCGTGTGAGTGTGTGTGAGTGTGTGTGTGGAGAGTGAGTGTGTGTGTGTGTGTGTGTGGAGAGTGTGTGCGTGTGTGTGTGAGTGTGTGTGTGGAGAGTGAGTGTGTATGTGGAGAGTGAGTGTGTGTGTGTGCGTGTGTGGAGAGTGAGTGTGTGAGTGTGTGTGTGGAGAGTGAGTGTGTGTGTGTGTGAGTGTGTGTGTGTGGAGAGTGAGTGTGTGAGTGTGTGTATGTGGAGAGTGAGTGTGTGTGTGTGTGTGAGTGTGTGTGTGTGGAGAGTGAGTGTGTGTGTGTGTGAGTGTGTGTGTGGAGAGTGAGTGTGTGTGTGTGAGTGTGTGTGTGGAGAGTGAGTGTGTGTGTGTGTGTGGAGAGTGAGCGTGTGTGTGTGGAGAGTGAGTGTGTGTGTGTGTGAGTGTGTGTGTGGAGAGTGAGTGTGTGTGTGTGGAGAGTGAGTGTGTGTGTGTGGAGAGTGAGTGTGTGTGTGTAAGTGTGTGTGAGAGTGTGCGTGTGAGTGTGTGTGTGTGGAGAGCGAGTGTGTGTGTGTGTGTGTGTGTGTGTGTGTGTGTGTGTGTAGAGTGAGTGTGTGTGTGTGAGTGTGTGTGTGTGTGTGTGTGTGGAGAGTGTGTGTGTGTGTGTGTGTGTGTGGAGAGTGAGTGTGTGTGTGTGAGAGTGTGCGTGTGTGTGTGTGTGTGTGTGTGTGGAGAGTGAGTGTATGTGTGTGTGTGTGTGAGTGTGGAGTGTGAGTGTGTGTGTGTGAGAGTGTGCGTGTGAGTGTGTGTGAGTGTGTGTGTATGGAGAGTGAGTGTACGTGTGTGTGTGTGTGAGTGTGGAGAGTGAGTGTGTGTGTTTGAGAGTGTGCGTGTGAGTGTGTGTGAGTGTGTGTGTATGGAGAGTGAGTGTGTGTGTGTGTGTGTGTGTGTGAGTGTGGAGAGTGAGTGTGTGTGAGTGTGTGTGTGTGTGGAGAGTGAGTGTATGTGTGTGTGTGTGAGTGTGGAGAGTGAGTGTGTGTGTGTGTGTGTGAGAGTGTGCGTGTGAGTGTGTGTGTGTGTGTGTGTGAGTGTGTGTTTAAGTGTGTGTGTGTGTGTGGAGAGTGAGTGTATGTGTGTGAGTGTGTGTGTGAGTGTGTGTGTGTGGAGAGTGAGTGTGCGTGTGTGTGAGTGTGTGTGTGTGGAGAGTGAGTGTGTGTGTGTGTGTGTGTGGAGAGTGAGTGTGTGTGTGTGTGAGTGTGTGTGTGGAGAGTGAGTGTGAGTGTGTGTGTGTGTGTGTATGTGGAGAGTGAGTGTGTGTGTGTGAGTGTGTGGAGAGTGAGTATGTGTGTGTGTGTGGAGAGTGAGTGTTTGTGTGTGTGAGTGTGTGTGTGTGTGGAGAGTGAGTAAGTGTGTGTGTGTGTGGAGAGTGAGTGTGTGTGTGTGAGTGAGTGTGTGTGGAGAGTGAGTGTGTGTGTTTGTGGAGAGTGAGTGTATGTGTATGCGTGTGTGAGTGTGTGACTGTGTGTGTGTGTGAGTGTGTGAGTGTGTGAGTGTGAGTGTGAGTGTGTGTGTGTGTGTGTGTGTGTGTGTGAGTGTGTGTGTGTGAGTATGTGTGTGTGTGTGTGGAGAGTGATTGTGTGTGTGTGTGTGTGTGGAGAGTGAGGTGTGTGTGTGTGTGTGTGGAGAGTGAGTGTGTGTGTGTGTGAGTATGTGTGTGTGTGGAGAGTGAGTATGTGTGTGTGTGTGTGTGTGGAGAGTGAGTGTGTGTGTGTGTGAGTGAGTGTGTGTGGAGAGTGAGTGTGTGTTTGGAGAGTGAGTGTATGTGTATGCGTGTGTGAGTGTGTGACTGTGTGTGTGTGAGTGTGTGAGTGTGTGAGTGTGTGAGTGTGAGTGTGTGTGTGTGTGTGAGTGAGTGTGTGTGAGTGTGTGTGTGTGAGTATGTGTGTGTGTGAGTGTGTGTGTGTGAGTGTGTGTGTGAGTGTGAGAGTGTGTGATTGTGTGAGTGTGTGTGTGTGTGTGAGTGTGAGTGCGTGTGTGAGTATGTGTGAGTGTGTGTGTGTGTGAGTGTGTGTGTGTGTGTGTGTGAGTGTGTGTGTGTGAGTGAGTCTGTGTGTGTGAGTGTGTGTGTGTGTGCGGGAGTCTGTATGTGTGTGTGTGAGTGAGTCTGTGTGTGTGTGTGTGCGTGAGTGTTTGTGTGTGTGTGTGTGTGTGAGTCTGTGTGTGTGAGTGTGTGTGTGAGTGAGTCTGTGTGTGTGTGTGAGTGTGTGTGTGTGTGTGTGTGTGTCTGTGTGTGTGTGTGAGTGAGTCTGTGTGTGTGTGTGTGAGTGTGTGTGTTTGTGAGTGTGTGTGTGTGTGTGTGTGAGTGAGTCTGTGTGTGTGTGTGTGAGTGTGTGAGTGTGTGTGAGTGCGTGTGTGAGTGAGTGTGTGTGTGTATGAGTGTGTGTGTGAGTGTGTGTGAGTGTGTGTGAGTGTGTGTGTGGAGAATGAGTGTGTGTGTGTGAATGTGTGTGTGTGGAGAGTGAGTGTGTGTGTGTGTGGAGAGTGAGTGTGTGTGGGAGTGAGTGTGTGTGTGTGAGTGTGTGTGAGAGTTTGCGTGTGAGTGTGTGTGAGTGTGTGTGTGTGGAGAGCGACTGTGTGCGGGTGTGTGTGTGTGTGTGTGTCTGGAGAGTGAGTGTGTGTGTGTGAGTGTGTGTGTGTGTTTGTGGAGAGTGTGTGTGTGTGTGTGTGCGTGTGGAGAGTGAGTGTGTGTGTGTGAGAGTGTGCGTGTTAGTGTGCGTGAGTGTGTGTGTGTGGAGATTGAGTGTATGTGTGTGTGTGTGTGAGTGTGGAGAGTGGGTGTGTGTGTGTGAGAGTGTGCGTGTGAGTGTGTGTGAGTGTGTGTGTATGGAGAGTGAGTGTATGTGTGTGTGTGTGTGAGTGTGGAGAGTGAGTGTGTGTGTGTGAGAGTGTGCGTGTGAGTGTGTGATTGTGTGTGTATGGAGAGTGAGTGTGTGTGTGTGTGTGTGTGTGGAGAGTGAGTGTGTGTGTGTGTGTGAGTGTGTGTGTGGAGAATGAGTGTGTGTGAGTGTGTGTGTGTGGAGAGTGAGTGTGAGTGTGTGTGTGTGTGTGTGTGTGAGAGTGTGCGTGTGAGTGTGTGTGAGTGTGTGTATGGAGAGTGAGTGTGTGTGTGTGTGTGTGGAGAGTGAGTGTGTGTGTGTGTGTGTGTGTGTGTGTCTGTGTGTGTGTGTGAGTGAGTCTGTGTGTGTGTGTGTGAGTGTGTGTGTTTGTGAGTGTGTGTGTGTGTGTGTGTGAGTGAGTCTGTGTGTGTGTGTGAGTGTGTGAGTGTGAGTGTGTGTGAGTGTGTGTGAGTGTGTGTGTGGAGAATGAGTGTGTGTGTGTGAATGTGTGTGTGTGGAGAGTGAGTGTGTGTGTGTGTGGAGAGTGAGTGTGTGTGGAGAGTGAGTGTGTGTGTGTGAGTGTGTGTGAGAGTTTGCGTGTGAGTGTGTGTGAGTGTGTGTGTGTGGAGAGCGACTGTGTGCGGGTGTGTGTGTGTGTGTGTGTCTGGAGAGTGAGTGTGTGTGTGTGAGTGTGTGTGTGTGTTTGTGGAGAGTGTGTGTGTGTGTGTGTGCGTGTGGAGAGTGAGTGTGTGTGTGTGAGAGTGTGCGTGTGCGTGTGCGTGAGTGTGTGTGTGTGGAGATTGAGTGTATGTGTGTGTGTGTGTGAGTGTGGAGAGTGGGTGTGTGTGTGTGAGAGTGTGCGTGTGAGTGTGTGTGAGTGTGTGTGTATGGAGAGTGAGTGTATGTGTGTGTGTGTGTGAGTGTGGAGAGTGAGTGTGTGTGTGTGAGAGTGTGCGTGTGAGTGTGTGATTGTGTGTGTATGGAGAGTGAGTGTGTGTGTGTGTGTGTGTGTGGAGAGTGAGTGTGTGTGTGTGTGTGAGTGTGTGTGTGTGGAGAATGAGTGTGTGTGAGTGTGTGTGTGTGGAGAGTGAGTGTGAGTGTGTGTGTGTGTGTGTGTGTGAGAGTGTGCGTGTGAGTGTGTGTGAGTGTGTGTATGGAGAGTGAGTGTGTGTGTGTGTGTGTGGAGAGTGAGTGTGTGTGTGTGTGAGTGTGTGTGTGGAGAGTGAGTGTATGTGTGTGTGAGTGTGTGTGTGTGGAGAGTGAGTGTGTGTGTGAGTGTGTGTGTGTGGAGAGTGAGTGTGAGTGTGTGTGTGGGTGTGTGTGGAGAGTGAGTGTGTGTGTGTGTGTGTGAGTGTGTATGTGGAGAGTGAGTGTGTGTGTGTGCGTGTGTGGAGAGTGAGTGTGTGAGTGTGTGTGTGGAGAGTGAGTGTGTGTGTGTGTGAGTGTGTGTGTGTGGAGAGTGAGTGTGTGAGTGTGTGTGTGGAGAGTGAGTGTGTGTGTGTGTGAGTGTGTGTGTGGAGAGTGAGTGTGTGTGTGTGAGTGTGTGTGTGGAGAGTGAGTGTGTGTGTGTGTGTGGAGAGTGAGCGTGTGTGTGTGGAGAGTGAGTGTGTGTGTGTGAGTGCGTGTGTGACTGTGTGAGTGTGTGTGTGTGCGAGTGCGTGTGTGTGAGTGTGTGTGTGAGTGTGTGTGTGTGGAGAGTGAGTGTGTGCGTGTGTGAGTGTGTGTGTGGAGAGTGAGTGTGTGTGAGTGTGTGTGTGTGGATAGTGAGTGTGTGTGTGAGTGTGTATGTGTGGAGAGTGAGTGTGAGTGTGTGTGTGTGTGTGTGTGGAGAGTGAGTGTGTGTGTGTGTGTGAGTGTGTGTGTGTGGAGAGTGAGTGTGTGTGTGTGTGTGTGTGGAGAGTGAGTGTGTGTGTGTGTTTGGAGAGTGAGTGTGTGAGTGTGTGTGTGTGGAGAGTGAGTGTGTGTGTGTGTGAGTGTGTGTGTGGAGAGTGAGTGTGTGTGTGTGTGAGTGGGTGTGTGTGAGTGTGTGTGTGGAGAGTGAGTGTGTGTGTGTGTGAGTGTGTGTGTGTGGAGTGTGAGTGTGTGTATGTGTGTGTGTGTGGAGAGTGAGTGTGTGTGTGTGTGAGTGTGTGTGTGGAGAGTGAGTGTGTGTGTGGAGAGTGAGTGTGAGTGTGTGTGTGTGTGTGTGTGGAGAGTGAGTGTGTGTGTGAGTGTGTGTGTGGAGAGTGAGTGTGTGTGTGAGTGTGTGTGTGTGTGTGGAGAGTGAGTATGTGTGTGTGTGTGTGTGTGTGTGTGTGTGGAGAGTGAGTGTGTGTGTGTATGAGTGTGTATGTGTGAGTGTGTGTGTGTGTGTGTGGAGAGTGGGTGTGTGTGTGTGTGTGTGTGTGTGTGTGTGTGTGTGGAGAGTGAGTGTGTGTGTGTGTGTGAGAGTGTGCGTGTGAGTGTGTGTGAGTGTGCGTGTGTCGAGAGTGAGTGTATGTGTGCGTGTGTGTGAGTGTGGAGAGTGAGTGTGTGTGTGTGAGAGTGTGCGTGTGAGTGTGTGTGAATGTGTGTGTGTGTGTGTGTGTGAGAGTGTGTGTGTGTGAGAGTGTGTGTGAGTGTGTGTGTGTGTGTGAGTGTGTGAGTGTGTGTGTGTGTGTGAGTGTGTGTGAGTGTGTGTGTGTGTGTGTGTGAGAGTGTGTGTGTGTGTGAGGGTGTGTGGAGAGTGAGTGTGTGTGTGAGTGTGTGTGAGAGTGTGCGTGTGAGTGTGTGTGAGTGTGTGTGTGTGGAGAGCGAGTGTGTGTGTGTGTGTGTGGAGAGTGAGTGTGGGTGTGTGAGTGTGTGTGTGTGTGTGTGGAGAGTGTGTGTGTGTGTGTGTGTGTGGAGAGTGAGTGTGTGTGTGTGAGAGTGTGCATGTGAGTGTGTGTGAGTTTGTGTGTGTGGAAAGTGAGTGTGTGTGTGTGTGAGTGTGGAGAGTGAGTGTGTGTGTGTGACAGTGTGCGTGTGAGTGTGTGTGAGTGTGTGTGTGTGGCGAGTGAGTGTGTGTGTGTATGTGAGTGTGGAGAGTGAGTGTGTGTGAGTGTGTGTGTGTGTGGAGAGTGAGTTTATGTGTGTGTGTGTGTGAGTGTGGAGAGTGAGTGTGTGTGTGTGAGAGTGTTGGTGTGAGTGTGTGTGAGTGTGTGTGTGTGGAGAGTGAGTGTGTGTGTGTGTGTGTGTGAGTGTGGAGAGTGAGTGTGTGTGTGTGTGTGTGTGTGTGCAGAATGAGTGTATGTGTGTGTGTGAGTGTCTGTGTGCTTGTGTGTGTGTGTGTGTGGAGAGTGAGTGTATGTGTGAGTGTGTGTGAGTGTGTGTGAGTGTGTGTGTGGAGAATGAGTGTGTGTGTGTGAATGTGTGTGTGTGGAGAGTGAGTGTGTGTGTGTGTGGAGAGTGAGTGTGTGTGTGTGGAGAGTGAGTGTGTGTGTGTGTGTGTGAGAGTGTGCGTGTGAGTGTGTGTGAGTGTGTGTGTGTGGAGAGCGACTGTGTGCGTGTGTGTGTGTGTGTGTGTGTGTGGAGAGTGAGTGTGTGTGTGTGAGTGTGTGTGTGTGTTTGTGGAGAGTGTGTGTGTGTGTGTGCGTGTGGAGAGTGAGTGTGTGTGTGTGAGAGTGTGCGTGTGAGTGTGTGTGAGTGTGTGTGTGTGGAGAGTGAGTGTATGTGTGTGTGTGTGTGAGTGTGGAGAGTGGGTGTGTGTGTGTGAGAGTGTGCGTGTGAGTGTGTGTGAGTGTGTGTGTATGGAGAGTGAGTGTATGTGTGTGTGTGTGTGATTGTGGAGAGTGAGTGTGTGTGTGTGAGAGTGTGCATGTGAGTGTGTGATTGTGTGTGTATGGAGAGTGAGTGTGTGTGTGTGTGTGTGGAGAGTGAGTGTGTGTGTGTGTGTGTGAGTGTGTGTGTGTGGAGAATGAGTGTGTGTGAGTGTGTGTGTGTGGAGAGTGAGTGTGAGTGTGTGTGTGTGTGTGTGTGTGAGAGTGTGCGTGTGAGTGTGTGTGAGTGTGTGTATGGAGAGTGAGTGTGTGTGTGTGTGTGTGGAGAGTGAGTGTGTTTGTGTGTGAGTGTGTGTGTGGAGAGTGAGTGTATGTGTGTGTGAGTGTGTGTGTGTGGAGAGTGAGTGTGTGTGTGAGTGTGTGTGTGTGGAGAGTGAGTGTGAGTGTGTGTGTGGGTGTGTGTGGAGAGTGAGTGTGTGTGTGTGTGTGTGAGTGTGTGTGTGGAGAGTGAGTGTGTGTGTGTGCGTGTGTGGAGAGTGAGTGTGTGAGTGTGTGTGTGGAGAGTGAGTGTGTGTGTGTGTGAGTGTGTGTGTGTGGAGAGTGAGTGTGTGAGTGTGTGTGTGGAGAGTGAGTGTGTGTGTGTGTGAGTGTGTGTGTGGAGAGTGAGTGTGTGTGTGTGAGTGTGTGTGTGGAGAGTGAGTGTGTGTGTGTGTGTGGAGAGTGAGCGTGTGTGTGTGGAGAGTGAGTGTGTGTGTGTGTGTGAGTGCGTGTGTGACTGTGCGAGTGTGTGTGTGTGCGAGTGCGTGTGTGTGAGTGTGTGTGTGAGTGTGTGTGTGTGGAGAGTGAGTGTGTGCGTGTGTGAGTGTGTGTGTGGAGAGTGAGTGTGTGTGAGTGTGTGTGTGTGGATAGTGAGTGTGTGTGTGAGTGTGTATGTGTGGAGAGTGAGTGTGAGTGTGTGTGTGTGTGTGTGTGGAGAGTGAGTGTGTGTGTGTGTGTGAGTGTGTGTGTGTGGAGAGTGAGTGTGTGTGTGTGTGTGTGTGGAGAGTGAGTGTGTGTGTGTGTTTGGAGAGTGAGTGTGTGAGTGTGTGTGTGTGGAGAGTGAGTGTGTGTGTGTGTGAGTGTGTGTGTGGAGAGTGAGTGTGTGTGTGTGTGAGTGTGTGTGTGTGGAGAGTGAGTGTGTGTGTGTGAGTGTGTGTGTGGAGAGTGAGTGTGTGTGTGTGTGAGTGTGTGTGTGTGGAGTGTGAGTGTGTGTATGTGTGTGTGTGTGGAGAGTGAGTGTGTGTGTGTGTGAGTGTGTGTGTGGAGAGTGAGTGTGTGTGTGGAGAGTGAGTGTGAGTGTGTGTGTGTGTGTGTGTGGAGAGTGAGTGTGTGTGTGAGTGTGTGTGTGGAGAGTGAGTGTGTGTGTGAGTGTGTGTGTGTGTGTGGAGAGTGAGTATGTGTGTGTGTGTGTGTGTGTGTGTGTGTGTGGAGAGTGAGTGTGTGTGTGTATGAGTGTGTATGTGTGAGTGTGTGTGTGTGTGTGTGTGGAGAGTGGGTGTGTGTGTGTGTGTGTGTGTGTGTGTGTGTGTGGAGAGTGAGTGTGTGTGTGTGTGTGAGAGTGTGCGTGTGAGTGTGTGTGAGTGTGCGTGTGTCGAGAGTGAGTGTATGTGTGCGTGTGTGTGAGTGTGGAGAGTGAGTGTGTGTGTGTGAGAGTGTGCGTGTGAGTGTGTGTGAGTGTGTGTGTGTGTGTGTGTGTGTGAGTGTGTGTGTGTGAGAGTGTGTGTGAGTGTGTGTGTGTGTGTGAGTGTGTGAGTGTGTGTGTGTGTGAGTGTGTGTGAGTGTGTGTGTGTGTGTGAGAGTGTGTGTGTGTGTGAGGGTGTGTGGAGAGTGAGTGTGTGTGTGAGTGTGTGTGAGAGTGTGCGTGTGAGTGTGTGTGAGTGTGTGTGTGTGGAGAGCGAGTGTGTGTGTGTGTGTGTGGAGAGTGAGTGTGTGTGTGTGAGTGTGTGTGTGTGTGTGTGGAGAGTGTGTGTGTGTGTGTGTGTGTGGAGAGTGAGTGTGTGTGTGTGAGAGTGTGCATGTGAGTGTGTGTGAGTTTGTGTGTGTGGAAAGTGAGTGTGTGTGTGTGTGAGTGTGGAGAGTGAGTGTGTGTGTGTGACAGTGTGCGTGTGAGTGTGTGTGAGTGTGTGTGTGTGGCGAGAGAGTGTGTGAGTGTGTGTGTGTGTGGAGAGTGAGTGTGTGTGTGTGTGTGGAGAGTGAGTGTGTGTGTGTGTGTGTGTGGAGAGTGAGTGTGTGAGTGTGTGTGTGGAGAGTGAGTGTGTGTGTGTGTGAGTGTGTGTGTGGAGAGTGAGTGTGTGTGTGTGAGTGTGTGTGTGGAGAGTGAGTGTGTGTGTGTGTGTGGAGAGTGAGCGTGTGTGTGTGGAGAGTGAGTGTGTGTGTGTGTGTGTGAGTGCGTGTGTGACTGTGTGAGTGTGTGTGTGTGCGAGTGCGTGTGTGTGAGTGTGTGTGTGAGTGTGTGTGTGTGGAGAGTGAGTGTGTGCGTGTGTGAGTGTGTGTGTGGAGAGTGAGTGTGTGTGTGTGTGTGGAGAGTGAGCGTGTGTGTGTGGAGAGTGAGTGTGTGTGTGTGTGTGTGAGTGCGTGTGTGACTGTGTGAGTGTGTGTGTGTGCGAGTGCGTGTGTGTGAGTGTGTGTGTGAGTGTGTGTGTGTGGAGAGTGAGTGTGTGCGTGTGTGAGTGTGTGTGTGGAGAGTGAGTGTGTGTGAGTGTGTGTGTGTGGATAGTGAGTGTGTGTGTGAGTGTGTATGTGTGGAGAGTGAGTGTGAGTGTGTGTGTGTGTGTGTGTGGAGAGTGAGTGTGTGTGTGTGTGTGAGTGTGTGTGTGTGGAGAGTGAGTGTGTGTGTGTGTGTGTGGAGAGTGAGTGTGTGTGTGTGTTTGGAGAGTGAGTGTGTGAGTGTGTGTGTGTGGAGAGTGAGTGTGTGTGTGTGTGTGGAGAGTGAGCGTGTGTGTGTGGAGAGTGAGTGTGTGTGTGTGTGTGTGAGTGCGTGTGTGACTGTGTGAGTGTGTGTGTGTGCGAGTGCGTGTGTGTGAGTGTGTGTGTGAGTGTGTGTGTGTGGAGAGTGAGTGTGTGCGTGTGTGAGTGTGTGTGTGGAGAGTGAGTGTGTGTGAGTGTGTGTGTGTGGATAGTGAGTGTGTGTGTGAGTGTGTATGTGTGGAGAGTGAGTGTGAGTGTGTGTGTGTGTGTGTGTGGAGAGTGAGTGTGTGTGTGTGTGTGAGTGTGTGTGTGTGGAGAGTGAGTGTGTGTGTGTGTGTGTGTGGAGAGTGAGTGTGTGTGTGTGTTTGGAGAGTGAGTGTGTGAGTGTGTGTGTGTGGAGAGTGAGTGTGTGTGTGTGTGAGTGTGTGTGTGGAGAGTGAGTGTGTGTGTGTGTGAGTGTGTGTGTGTGGAGAGTGAGTGTGTGTGTGTGAGTGTGTGTGTGGAGAGTGAGTGTGTGTGTGTGTGAGTGTGTGTGTGTGGAGTGTGAGTGTGTGTATGTGTGTGTGTGTGGAGAGTGAGTGTGTGTGTGTGTGAGTGTGTGTGTGGAGAGTGAGTGTGTGTGTGGAGAGTGAGTGTGAGTGTGTGTGTGTGTGTGTGTGGAGAGTGAGTGTGTGTGTGAGTGTTTGTGTGGAGAGTGAGTGTGTGTGTGAGTGTGTGTGTGTGTGTGGAGAGTGAGTATGTGTGTGTGTGTGTGTGTGTGTGTGTGTGTGTGTGGAGAGTGAGTGTGTGTGTGTATGAGTGTGTATGTGTGAGTGTGTGTGTGTGTGTGTGTGGAGAGTGGGTGTGTGTGTGTGTGTGTGTGTGTGTGTGTGTGTGAGAGTGTGCGTGTGAGTGTGTGTGAGTGTGCGTGTGTCGAGAGTGAGTGTATGTGCGCGTGTGTGTGAGTGTGGAGAGTGAGTGTGTGTGTGTGAGAGTGTGCGTGTGAGTGTGTGTGAGTGTGTGTGTGTGTGTGTGTGTGAGTGTGTGTGTGTGAGAGTGTGTGTGAGTGTGTGTGTGTGTGT
>NW_027252283.1:0-27563 GCF_044704955.1 Pristiophorus japonicus
ACACTCTCCCTCACACACACACACTTTCCCTCACACACAAAGACAGAGACATACACACACTCTCCCTCACACACACAATCTCCCTCACACACACTCTCCCTCAGACACACACACTCCCTCACACTCACACTCTCCCTCACACACACACTCTTCCTCACACACACACACACTCTCCCTCACACACACACTCTCCCTCACACACACACTCTCCGTCACACACAAAGACAGAGACACACACACACTCTCCCTCACACACACTCTCTCCCTCACACACACACTCTCCCTCACACACACACTCTCCCTCACACACACACTCTCCGTCACACACAAAGACAGAGACACACACACACTCTCCCTCACACACACACTCTCCCTCACACACACACTCTCCCTCACACACAAAGTCAGAGACACACACACACTGTCCCTCACACACACTCTCTCCCTCACACACACACTCTCCCTCACACACACACTCTCCCTCACACACACACTCTCCCTCACACACACACACTTTCCCTCACACACAAAGACAGAGACATACACACACTGTCCCTCACACACACACTCTCCCTCACACACACTCTCTCCCTCACACACACACTCTCCCTCACACACACACTCTCCCTCACACACACACTCTCCCTCACACACAAAGTCAGAGACACACACACACTGTCCCTCACACACACTCTCTCCCTCACACACACTCTCTCCCTCACACACACACTCTCCCTCACACACACACTCTCCCTCACACACACACTCTCCCTCACACACAAAGTCAGAGACACACACACACTGTCCCTCACACACACTCTCTCCCTCACACACACACTCTCCCTCACACACACACTCTCCCTCACACACACACTCTCCCTCACACACACACACTCTCCCTCACACACAAAGTCAGAGACACACACACACTGTCCCTCACACACACACTCTCCCTCACACACACTCTCTCCCTCACACACACACTCTCCCTCACACACACACTCTCCCTCACACACACACTCTCCCTCACACACACACTCTCCCTCACACACACACTCTCCCTCACACACACAATCTCCCTCACACACACTCTCCCTCAGACACACACACTCCCTCACACTCACACTCTCCCTCACACACACAGACAGAGACACACACACACTCTCCCTCACACACACAGACAGAGACACGCGCACTCTCTCCCTCGCGCGCACTCTCTCCCTCACGCGCACTCTCTCCCTCGAGCGCACTCTCCCACACACACACACTCTCCCTCACACACACACTCTCCCTCACACACACACTCTCCCTCAGACACACACTCTCCCTCACACACACACTCTTCCTCACACACACACTCTCCCTCACACACAAAGACAGAGACACACAAACACTCTCCCTCACACACACACTCTCCCTCACACACACACTCTCCCTCACACACACACTCTCCCTCACACACACACACTCCCTCACACACACACTCTCCCTCACACACACACTCTCCCTCACACACACACACTCCCACACACACACACACTCTACCTCACACACACTCTCTCCCTCACACACACACTCTCCCTCACACACACACTCTCCCTCACACACACAGACAGAGACACGCGCACTCTCTCCCTCGCGCGCACTCTCTCCCTCGCGCGCACTCTCTCCCTCGCGCGCACTCTCTCCCTCGCGCTCACTTACTACCTCGCGCGCACTCTCTCCCTCGCACGCACACTCTCCCTCACACACACAGACAGAGACACACACACACTCTCCCTCACACACACACTCTCCCTCACACACACAGACAGAGACACACACACGCTCTCCCTCTCGCGCACACTCTCCCTCATGCGCACACTCTCCCTCACTCGCACACTCTCCCTCACACTCAAACTCTCCCTCACACACACACTCTCCCTCTCACCCACACTCTCCCTCACAAATACACTCTCCCTCACACACACACTCTCCCTCACACACACAGACAGAGACACACACACAATCTCCCTCACACACACACTCTCCCTCACACACACAGACAGAGACACACACACAATCTCCCTCACACACACACACTCTCCCTCACACACACAGACAGAGATACACACACAATCTCCCTCACACACACACTCTCCCTCACACACACACACTCTCCCTCACACACACACACTCCCTCACACACACACTCTCGCTCACACACACACTCCCTCACACACACACACTCCCTCACACACACACACTCTCCCTCACACACACACAATCCCTCACACACACACTCTCCCTCACACACACACTCTCCCTCACACACACACTCTCCCTCACACACACAGACAGAGACACACACACAATCTCCCTCACACACACACTCTCCCTTACACACACAGACAGACACACACACAATCTCCCTCACACACACTCTCTCCCTCACACACACAGACAGAGACACACACACAATCTCCCTCACACACACACTCTCCCTCATACACACAGACAGAGACACACACACAATCTCCCTCACACACACTCTCTCCCACTCACACACAGACAGAGACACACACACACTCTCACTCACACACACACTCTCCCTCACACACACACTCTCCCTCACACACACAGACAGAGACACACACACAATCTCCCTCACACACGCACTCTCCCTCACACACACAGACAGAGACACACACACAATCTCCCTCACACACACACTCTCCCTCACACACACACACTTTCCCTCACACACACACACTCCCTCACACACACAGACAGAGACACACACACAATCTCCCTCACACACACACACTCCCTCACACACACACACTCTCCCTCACACACACACTCTCCCTCACACACAAACACTCTCCCTCACACACACACTCTCCCTCACACACACACTCTCCCTCACACACACACTCTCCCTCACACACACACTCTCCCTCACACACACAGACAGAGACACACACACAATCTCCCTCACACACACACTCTCCCTCACACACACAGACTGAGACACACACACAATCTCCCTCACACACACACTCTCCCTCGTGCGCACTCTCTCCCTCGCGCGCACTCTCTCCCTCGCGCGCACTCTCTCCCTCGCGCGCACTCTCTCCCTCGCGCGCACTCTCTCCCTCGCGCGCATTCTCTCCCTCGCGCGCACTCTCTCCCTCGTGCGCAATCTCTCCCTCGCGCGCACTCTCTCCCTCACGCACACACTCTCCCTCACACACACACTCTCCCTCACACACACACTCCCTCACACAAACTCTCCCTCACACACACACTCTCCCTCACACACACAGACAGAGACACACACACTCTCCCTCACACACGCACTCTCCCTCACACACACACTCTCCCTCACACACACACTCTCCCTCACACACACGCTCTCCCTCACACACACAGACAGAGACACTCACACTCTGCCTCACACACGCACTCTCCCTCACACACACACTCTCCCTCACACACACTCTCTCCCTCACACACATACTCTCCCTCACACACACACTCCCTCACACACACTCTCTCCCTCACACACACACTCTCCCTCACACACACACTCTCCCTCACACACACTCTCCCTCACACACACACTCTCCCTCACACACACACACTCCCTCACACACACACACTGGCTCACACACACACACTCCCTCACACACACAATCTCCCTCACACACACAGAGAGAGACACACACACACTCTCCCTCACACACACACTCTCCCTCACACACACACTCTCCCTCACACACACAGACAGAGACACACACACACTCTCCCTCGCGCGCACTCTCTCCCTCGCGCGTACTCTCTCCCTCGCGCGCACTCTCTCCCTCGCGTGCACTCTCTCCCTCGCGCGCACTCTCTCCCTCGCGCGCATTCTCTCCCTCGCGCGCACTCTCCCTCACACACACACACTCTCCCTCACACACACAGGCAGAGACACACACACTCTCTCCCTCACACACACACTCTCCCTCACACTCAAACTCTCCCTCACACACACACTCTCCCTCTCACACACACTCTCCCTCACAAACACAATCTCCCTCACACACACACTCTCCCTCACACACACACTCTCCCTCACACTCAAACTCTCCCTCACACACACACTCTCCCTCTCACACACACTCTCCCTCACAAACACAATCTCCCTCACACACACACACTCCCTCACACACACTCTCCCTCACACACACAGACAGAGACACACACACACTCTCACTCACACACACACTCTCCCTCACACACACACTCTCCCTCACACACACAGACAGAGACACACACACACTCTCCCTCTCACACACACTCTCCCTCACAAACACAATCTCCCTCACACACACACACTCCCTCACACACACTCTCCCTCACACACACAGACAGAGACACACACACACTCTCACTCGCTCACACACACTCCCTCGCACACACACTCTCCCTCACACACACACTCTCCCTCACACACACACTCCCTCACACACAAACTCCCTCACACACACACACTCCCTCACACACACACTCTCCCTCACACACACACTTCCTCACACACACACACTCCCTCACACACACAGACAGAGACACACACACACTCTCCCTCACACACACACTCTCCCTCACACACACACTCCCTCACACACACAGACAGAGACACACACACACTCTCCCTCACACACACACACTATCCCTCACACACACACTCCCTCACACAGACACACTCCCTCACACACACACTCCCTCACACACACATTCTCGCTCACACACACACTCTCCCTCACACACACACTCCCTCACACACACTCTCCCTCACACACACACACTCCCTCACACACACACTGTCCCTCACACACACACTCCCTCACACACACACTCTCCCTCACACACACACTCTCCCTCACACACACACACTCCCTCACACACACACTCTCCCTCACACACACACTCTCCCTCACACACACACACTCCCTCACACACACACACTCCCTCACACACACACACTCCCTCACACACACACACTCCCTCACACACACACTCTCCCTCACACATACACACACCCTCACACACACACACTCGCTCACACACACACTCTCCCTCACACACACACTCTCCCTCACACACACACTCCCTCACACACACAGACAGAGACACACACACACTCTCCTTCACACACACACTCTCCCTCACACACACACTCCCTCACACACACACACTCCCTCACACACACACTCCCTCACACACACACTCCCTCACACACACACACTCCCTCACACACACACACTCCCTCACACACACACACTCCCTCACACACACACACTCCCTCACACACACAAACTCCCTCACACACACACACTCCCTCACACACACAGACAGAGACACACACACACACTCCCTCACACACACACACTATTCCCTCACACACACACACTGCCTCACACACACACTCTCCCTCACACACACACTCTCCCTCACACACACACTCTCCCTCACACACACACTCTCCCTCACACACACACTCTCCCTCACACACAAAGACAGAGACACACACACACTCTCCCTCACACACACACTCTCCCTCACACACACTCTCCCTCACACACACAATCTCCCTCACACACACTCTCCCTCAGACACACACACTCCCTCACACTCACACTCTCCCTCACACACACAGACAGAGACACACACACACTCTCCCTCACACACACTCTCTCCCTCACACACACACTCTCCCTCACACACACACTCTCCCTCACACACACAGACAGAGACACGCGCACTCTCTCCCTCGCGCGCACTCTCTCCCTCGCGCGCACTCTCCCACACACACACACTCTCCCTCACACACACACTCTCCCTCACACACACACTCTCCCTCACACACAAAGACAGAGACACACACACACTCTCCCTCACACACACACTCTCCCTCACACACACTCTCCCTCACACACACAATCTCCCTCACACACACTCTCCCTCAGACACACACACTCCCTCACACTCACACTCTCCCTCACACACACAGACAGAGACACACACACACTCTCCCTCACACACACTCTCTCCCTCACACACACACTCTCCCTCACACACACACTCTCCCTCACACACACAGACAGAGACACGCGCACTCTCTCCCTCGCGCGCACTCTCTCCCTCGCGCGCACTCTCCCACACACACACACTCTCCCTCACACACACACTCTCCCTCACACACACACTCTCCCTCAGACACACACTCTCCCTCACACACACACTCTCCCTCACACACACACTCTCCCTCACACACACACTCTCCCTCACACACACACTCTCCCTCACACACACACTCTCCCTCACACACACACTCTCCCTCAGACACACACTCTCCCTCACACACACACTCTTCCTCACACACACACTCTCCCTCACACACAAAGACAGAGACACACAAACACTCTCCCTCACACACACACTCTCCCTCACACACACACACTCTCCCTCACACACACACTCTCCCTCACACACACACTCTTCCTCACACACACACTCTCCCTCACACACAAAGACAGAGACACACAAACACTCTCCCTCACACACACACTCTCCCTCACACACACACTCTCCCTCACACACACACTCTCCCTCACACACACACACTCCCTCACACACACACTCTGCCTCACACACACACACTGGCTCACACACACACACTCCCTCACACACACACTCTCCCTCACACACACAGACAGAGACACACACACACTCTCCCTCACACACACTCTCTCCCTCACACACACACTCTCCCTCACACACACACTCTCCCTCACACACACACTCTCCCTCACACACACAGACAGAGACACACACACACTCTCCCTCGCGCGCACTCTCTCCCTCGCGCGTACTCTCTCCCTCGCGCGCACTCTCTCCCTCGCGCGCACTCTCTCCCTCGCGCGCACTCTCTCCCTCGCGCGCATTCTCTCCCTCGCGCGCACTCTCCCTCATGCGCACACTCTCCCTCACTCGCACACTCTCCCTCTCACTCACACTCTCCCTCACACACACACTCTCCCTCACACACACACTCTCCCTCACACACACACTCACCCTCACACACACACTCCCTCACACACACACTCCCTCACACAAACTCTCCCTCACACACACACTCTCCCTCACACACACACTCTCCCTCACACACACAGAGAGAGACACACACACTCTCTCCCTCACACACACACTCTCCCTCACACTCAAACTCTCCCTCACACACACACTCTCCCTCTCACACACACTCTCCCTCACAAACACAATCTCCCTCACACACACACTCTCCCTCACACACACACTCTCCCTCACACACACAGACAGAGACACACACACAATCTCCCTCACACACACACTCTCCCTCACACACACACACTCTCCCTCACACACACACACTCTCCCTCACACACACACACTCCCTCACACACACACACTCTCTCACACACACACACTCTCCCTCACACACACACACTCCCTTTCACACACACACTCCCTCAAACACACACACTCTCCCTCACACACACACTCTCCCTCACACACACACTCTCCCTCACACACACACTCTTCCTCACACACACACTCTCCCTCACACACAAAGACAGAGACACACAAACACTCTCCCTCACACACACACTCTCCCTCACACACACACTCTCCCTCACACACACACTCTCCCTCACACACACACACTCCCTCACACACACACTCTGCCTCACACACACACACTGGCTCACACACACACACTCCCTCACACACACACACTCTCCCTCACACACACAGACAGAGACACACACACACTCTCCCTCACACACACTCTCTCCCTCACACACACACTCTCCCTCACACACACACTCTCCCTCACACACACACTCTCCCTCACACACACACTCTCCCTCACACACACAGACAGAGACACACACACACTCTCCCTCGCGCGCACTCTCTCCCTCGCGCGTACTCTCTCCCTCGCGCGCACTCTCTCCCTCGCGCGCACTCTCTCCCTCGCGCGCACTCTCTCCCTCGCGCGCACTCTCTCCCTCGCGCGCATTCTCTCCCTCGCGCGCACTCTCCCTCACACTCAAACTCTCCCTCACACACACACTCTCCCTCACACACACACTCTCCCTCACACACACGCTCTCCCTCACACACACACACTGCCTCACACACACGCTCTCCCTCACACACACACTCTCCCTCACACACACACTCTCCCTCACACACAAACTCTGCCTCACACACACACTCTCCCTCACACACACACTCTCCCTCACACACACGCTCTCCCTCACACACACACTCTCCCTCACACACACACACTCCCTCACACACACACACTCTCTCACACACACACACTCTCCCTCACACACACACACTCCCTTTCACACACACACTCCCTCACACACACACACTCTCCCTCACACACACACTCTCCCTCACACACACACTCTCCCTCACACACACACTCTTCCTCACACACACACTCTCCCTCACACACAAAGACAGAGACACACAAACACTCTCCCTCACACACACACTCTCCCTCACACACACACTCTCCCTCACACACACACTCTCCCTCACACACACACACTCCCTCACACACACACTCTGCCTCACACACACACACTGGCTCACACACACACACTCCCTCACACACACACACTCTCCCTCACACACACAGACAGAGACACACACACACTCTCCCTCACTCGCACACTCTCCCTCTCACTCACACTCTCCCTCACACACACACTCTCCCTCACACACACTCTCTCCCTCACACACACACTCTCCCTCACACACACACTCTCCCTCACACACACAGAGAGAGACACACACACTCTCTCCCTCACACACACACTCTCCCTCACACTCAAACTCTCCCTCACACACACACTCTCCCTCACACACACACTCTCCCTCACACACACTCTCTCCCTCACACACACACTCTCCTTCAGACACACAGACAGAGACACACACACACTCTCCCGCACACACACACTCTCCCTCGCGCGCACTCTCTCCCTCGCGCGCACTCTCTCCCTCGCGCGCACTCTCTCTCACACACACACTCTCCCTCACACACACAGGCAGAGACACACACACTCTCTCCCTCACACACACACTGTCCCTCACACACACACTCCCTCACACACACACTCTCCCTCACACACACACTCTCCCTCACACACACACACTCCCTCACACACACACTCTCCCTCACACACACACTCTCCCTCACACACACACACTCCCTCACACACACACACTCCCTCACACACACACACTCCCTCACACACACACACTCCCTCACACACACACTCTCCCTCACACATACACACACCCTCACACACACACACTCGCTCACACACACACTCTCCCTCACACACACACTCTCCCTCACACACACACTCCCTCACACACACAGACAGAGACACACACACACTCTCCTTCACACACACACTCTCCCTCACACACACACTCCCTCACACACACACACTCCCTCACACACACACTCCCTCACACACACACTCCCTCACACACACACACTCCCTCACACACACACACTCCCTCACACACACACACTCCCTCACACACACACACTCCCTCACACACACAGACAGAGACACACACACACACTCCCTCACACACACACACTATTCCCTCACACACACACACTGCCTCACACACACACTCTCCCTCACACACACACTCTCCCTCACACACACACTCTCCCTCACACACACACTCTCCCTCACACACACACTCTCCCTCACACACAAAGACAGAGACACACACACACTCTCCCTCACACACACACTCTCCCTCACACACACTCTCCCTCACACACACAATCTCCCTCACACACACTCTCCCTCAGACACACACACTCCCTCACACTCACACTCTCCCTCACACACACAGACAGAGACACACACACACTCTCCCTCACACACACTCTCTCCCTCACACACACACTCTCCCTCACACACACACTCTCCCTCACACACACAGACAGAGACACGCGCACTCTCTCCCTCGCGCGCACTCTTTCCCTCGCGCGCACTCTCCCACACACACACACTCTCCCTCACACACACACTCTCCCTCACACACACACTCTCCCTCACACACAAAGACAGAGACACACACACACTCTCCCTCACACACACACTCTCCCTCACACACACTCTCCCTCACACACACAATCTCCCTCACACACACTCTCCCTCAGACACACACACTCCCTCACACTCACACTCTCCCTCACACACACAGACAGAGACACACACACACTCTCCCTCACACACACTCTCTCCCTCACACACACACTCTCCCTCACACACACACTCTCCCTCACACACACACTCTCCCTCAGACACACACTCTCCCTCACACACACACTCTCCCTCACACACACACTCTCCCTCACACACACACTCTCCCTCACACACACACTCTCCCTCACACACACACTCTCCCTCACACACACACTCTCCCTCAGACACACACTCTCCCTCACACACACACTCTTCCTCACACACACACTCTCCCTCACACACAAAGACAGAGACACACAAACACTCTCCCTCACACACACACTCTCCCTCACACACACACACTCTCCCTCACACACACACTCTCCCTCACACACACACTCTTCCTCACACACACACTCTCCCTCACACACAAAGACAGAGACACACAAACACTCTCCCTCACACACACACTCTCCCTCACACACACACTCTCCCTCACACACACACTCTCCCTCACACACACACACTCCCTCACACACACACTCTGCCTCACACACACACACTGGCTCACACACACACACTCCCTCACACACACACTCTCCCTCACACACACAGACAGAGACACACACACACTCTCCCTCACACACACACTCTCCCTCACACACACACACTGGCTCACACACACTCTCTCCCTCACACACACACTCTCCCTCACACACACACACTCTCCCTCACACACACACACTGGCTCACACACACTCTCTCCCTCACACACACACTCTCCCTCACACACACACTCTCCCTCACACACACACTCTCCCTCACACACACAGACAGAGACACACACACACTCTCCCTCGCGCGCACTCTCTCCCTCGCGCGCACTCTCTCCCTCGCGCGCACTCTCTCCCTCGCGCGCACTCTCTCCCTCGCGCGCACTCTCTCCCTCGCGCGCATTCTCTCCCTCGCGCGCACTCTCCCTCATGCGCACACTCTCCCTCACTCGCACACTCTCCCTCTCACTCACACTCTCCCTCACACACACACTCTCCCTCACACACACACTCTCCCTCACACACACACTCACCCTCACACACACACTCCCTCACACACACACTCCCTCACACAAACTCTCCCTCACACACACACTCTCCCTCACACACACACTCTCCCTCACACACACAGAGAGAGACACACACACTCTCTCCCTCACACACACACTCTCCCTCACACTCAAACTCTCCCTCACACACACACTCTCCCTCTCACACACACTCTCCCTCACAAACACAATCTCCCTCACACACACACTCTCCCTCACACACACACTCTCCCTCACACACACAGACAGAGACACACACACAATCTCCCTCACACACACACTCTCCCTCACACACACACACTCTCCCTCACACACACACACTCTCCCTCACACACACACACTCCCTCACACACACACACTCTCTCACACACACACACTCTCCCTCACACACACACACTCCCTTTCACACACACACTCCCTCACACACACACACTCTCCCTCACACACACACTCTCCCTCACACACACACTCTCCCTCACACACACACTCTTCCTCACACACACACTCTCCCTCACACACAAAGACAGAGACACACAAACACTCTCCCTCACACACACACTCTCCCTCACACACACACTCTCCCTCACACACACACTCTTCCTCACACACACACTCTCCCTCACACACAAAGACAGAGACACACAAACACTCTCCCTCACACACACACTCTCCCTCACACACACACTCTCCCTCACACACACACTCTTCCTCACACACACACTCTCCCTCACACACAAAGACAGAGACACACACACACTCTCCCTCACACACACACTCTCCCTCACACACACACACTCCCTTTCACACACACACTCCCTCACACACACACACTCTCCCTCACACACACAGACAGAGACACACACACACTCTCCCTCACACACACTCTCTCCCTCACACACACACTCTCCCTCACACACACACTCTCCCTCACACACACACTCTCCCTCACACACACACTCTCCCTCACACACACAGACAGAGACACACACACACTCTCCCTCGCGCGCACTCTCTCCCTCGCGCGTACTCTCTCCCTCGCGCGCACTCTCTCCCTCGCGCGCACTCTCTCCCTCGCGCGCACTCTCTCCCTCGCGCGCATTCTCTCCCTCGCGCGCACTCTCCCTCACACTCAAACTCTCCCTCACACACACACTCTCCCTCACACACACGCTCTCCCTCACACACACGCTCTCCCTCACACACACACTCTCCCTCACACACACACTCTCCCTCACACACAAACTCTGCCTCACACACACACTCTCCCTCACACACACACTCTCCCTCACACACACGCTCTCCCTCACACACACACTCTCCCTCACACACACACACTCCCTCACACACACACACTCTCTCACACACACACACTCTCCCTCACACACACACACTCCCTTTCACACACACACTCCCTCACACACACACACTCTCCCTCACACACACACTCTCCCTCACACACACACTCTCCCTCACACACACACTCTTCCTCACACACACACTCTCCCTCACACACAAAGACAGAGACACACAAACACTCTCCCTCACACACACACTCTCCCTCACACACACACTCTCCCTCACACACACACTCTCCCTCACACACACACACTCCCTCACACACACACTCTGCCTCACACACACACACTGGCTCACACACACACACTCCCTCACACACACACACTCTCCCTCACACACACAGACAGAGACACACACACACTCTCCCTCACTCGCACACTCTCCCTCTCACTCACACTCTCCCTCACACACACACTCTCCCTCACACACACTCTCTCCCTCACACACACACTCTCCCTCACACACACACTCTCCCTCACACACACAGAGAGAGACACACACACTCTCTCCCTCACACACACACTCTCCCTCACACTCAAACTCTCCCTCACACACACACTCTCCCTCACACACACACTCTCCCTCACACACACTCTCTCCCTCACACACACACTCTCCTTCAGACACACAGACAGAGACACACACACACTCTCCCGCACACACACACTCTCCCTCGCGCGCACTCTCTCCCTCGCGCGCACTCTCTCCCTCGCGCGCACTCTCTCTCACACACACACTCTCCCTCACACACACAGGCAGAGACACACACACTCTCTCCCTCACACACACACTCTCCCTCACACTCAAACTCTCCCTCACACACACACTCTCCCTCTCACACACACTCTCCCTCACAAACACAATCTCCCTCACACACACACACTCCCTCACACACACTCTCCCTCACACACACAGACAGAGACACACACACAATCTCCCTCGCACACACACACTCCCTCGCACACACACTCTCCCTCACACACACACTCTCCCTCACACACACACTCTCCCTCACACACACAGACAGAGACACACACACAATCTCCCTCGCACACACACACTCCCTCGCACACACACTCTCCCTCACACACACACTCTCCCTCACACACACACTCCCTCACACACAAACTCCCTCACACACACACACTCTCCCTCACACACACACTCTCCCTCACACACACACTCCCTCACACACACAGACAGAGACACACACACACTCTCCCTCACACACACACACTCCCTCACACACACACACTCCCTCACACACACACACTCCCTCACACACACACACTCCCTCACACACACACACTCCCTCACACACACACACACTCCCTCACACACACACTCTCCCTCACACATACACACACCCTCACACACACACACTCGCTCACACACACACTCTCCCTCACACACACACTCTCCCTCACACACACACTCCCTCACACACACAGACAGAGACACACACACACTCTCCTTCACACACACACTCTCCCTCACACACACACTCCCTCACACACACACACTCCCTCACACACACACACTCCCTCACACACACACTCCCTCACACACACACTCCCTCACACACACACTCCCTCACACACACACACTCCCTCACACACACAAACTCCCTCACACACACACACTCCCTCACACACACAGACAGAGACACACACACACACTCCCTCACACACACATACTATTCCCTCACACACACACTCTCCCTCACACACACACTCTCCCTCACACACACACTCTCCCTCACACACAAAGACAGAGACACACACACACTCTCCCTCACACACACACTCTCCCTCAGACACACACTCTCCCTCACACACACACTCTTCCTCACACACACACTCTCCCTCACACACAAAGACAGAGACACACAAACACTCTCCCTCACACACACACTCTCCCTCACACACACACTCCCTCACACACACACTCTCCCTCACACACACACTCTCCCTCACACACACACTCTCCCTCACACACACACTCTCCCTCACACACACACTCTCCCTCACACACAAAGACAGAGACATACACACACTCTCCCTCACACACACACTCTCCCTCACACACACACTCTCCCTCACACACACACTCTCCCTCACACACACACTCTCCCTCACACACACAGACAGAGACACACACACACTCTCCCTCGCGCGCACTCTCTCCCTCGCGCGCACACTCTCCCTCGCGCGCACTCTCTCCCTCGCGCGCACTCTCTCCCTCGCGCGCACTCTCTCCCTCGCGCGCACTCTCTCCCTCGCGCGCACTCTCTCCCTCGCGCGCATTCTCTCCCTCGCGCGCACTCTCTCCCTCGTGCGCAATCTCTCCGTCGCGCGCACTCTCTCCCTCGCGCGCATTCTCTCCCTCGCGCGCACTCTCTCCCTCACAAACACACTCTCCCTCACGCGCACACTCTCCCTCACTCGCACACTCTCCCTCACACTCACACTCTCCCTCACACACACACACTCCCTCACACACACACTCCCTCACACAAACTCTCCCTCACACACACACTCTCCCTCACACACACAGACAGAGACACACACACACTCTCCCTCACACACACACTCTCCCTCACACACACAGACAGAGACACACACACTCTCTCCCTCGCGCGCACTCTCTCCCTCGCGCGCACTCTCTCCCTCGCGCGCACTCTCTCTCACACACACACTCTCCCTCACACACACACTCTCCCTCACAAACACAATCTCCCTCACACACACACACTCCCTCACACACACTCTCCCTCACACACACAGACAGAGACACACACACTCTCTCCCTCACACACACACTCTCCCTCTCACACACACTCTCCCTCACAAACACAATCTCCCTCACACACACACACTCCCTCACACACACTCTCCCTCACACACACAGACAGAGACACACACACACTCTCACTCACACACACACTCTCCCTCACACACACACTCTCCCTCACACACACAGACAGAGACACACACACAATCTCCCTCGCACACACACACTCCCTCGCACACACACTCTCCCTCACACACACACTCTCCCTCACACACACACTCCCTCACACACAAACTCCCTCACACACACACACTCTCCCTCACACACACACTCTCCCTCACACACACACTCCCTCACACACACAGACAGAGACACACACACACTCTCCCTCACACACACACACTCCCTCACACACACACACTCCCTCACACACACACACTCCCTCACACACACACACTCCCTCACACACACACACTCCCTCACACACACACACACTCCCTCACACACACACTCTCCCTCACACATACACACACCCTCACACACACACACTCGCTCACACACACACTCTCCCTCACACACACACTCTCCCTCACACACACACTCCCTCACACACACAGACAGAGACACACACACACTCTCCTTCACACACACACTCTCCCTCACACACACACTCCCTCACACACACACAATCCCTCACACACACACTCCCTCACACACACACACTCCCTCACACACACACACTCCCTCACACACACAAACTCCCTCACACACACACACTCCCTCACACACACAGACAGAGACACACACACACACTCCCTCACACACACATACTATTCCCTCACACACACACTCTCCCTCACACACACACTCTCCCTCACACACACACTCTCCCTCACACACAAAGACAGAGACACACACACACTCTCCCTCACACACACACTCTCCCTCAGACACACACTCTCCCTCACACACACACTCTTCCTCACACACACACTCTCCCTCACACACAAAGACAGAGACACACAAACACTCTCCCTCACACACACACTCTCCCTCACACACACACACTCCCTCACACACACACTCTCCCTCACACACACACTCTCCCTCACACACACACTCTCCCTCACACACACACTCTCCCTCACACACACACTCTCCCTCACACACAAAGACAGAGACATACACACACTCTCCCTCACACACACACTCTCCCTCACACACACACTCTCCCTCACACACACACTCTCCCTCACACACACACTCTCCCTCACACACACAGACAGAGACACACACACACTCTCCCTCGCGCGCACTCTCTCCCTCGCGCGCACACTCTCCCTCGCGCGCACTCTCTCCCTCGCGCGCACTCTCTCCCTCGCGCGCACTCTCTCCCTCGCGCGCACTCTCTCCCTCGCGCGCACTCTCTCCCTCGCGCGCACTCTCTCCCTCGCGCGCACTCTCTCCCTCGCGCGCATTCTCTCCCTCGCGCGCACTCTCTCCCTCGTGCGCAATCTCTCCCTCGCGCGCACTCTCTCCCTCGCGCGCATTCTCTCCCTCGCGCGCACTCTCTCCCTCACACACACACTCTCCCTCACGCGCACACTCTCCCTCACTCGCACACTCTCCCTCACACTCACACTCTCCCTCACACACACACACTCCCTCACACACACACTCCCTCACACAAACTCTCCCTCACACACACACTCTCCCTCACACACACAGACAGAGACACACACACTCTCTCCCTCGCGCGCACTCTCTCCCTCGCGCGCACTCTCTCCCTCGCGCGCACTCTCACCCTCGAGCGCACTCTCTCCCTCGCGCGCACTCTCTCCCTTGCGCGCACTCTCTCCCTCCCTCGCACTCCCTCCCTCGCGCGCGATCTCGCCCTCGCGCGCACTCTCTCCCTCGCGCGCACTCTCTCCCTCGCGCGCACTCTCTCCCTCGCGCGCACGCTCTCCCTCACACACGCACTCCCTCACACACACACTCTCCCTCACACACACAGACAGAGACACACACACACTCTCCCTCACACACACACTCTCCCTCACACACACACTCTCCCTCACACACATACTCTCCCTCACACACACACTCTCCCTCACACACACACTCTCCCTCACACACACACTCTCCCTCTCACACACAGACAGAGACACACACGCACTCTCCCTCACACACAACACTCTCCCTCACAAACACACTCTCCCTCACACACACACTCTCCCTCACACACACAGACAGAGACACACACACAATCTCCCTCACACACACACTCTCCCTCACACACACAGACAGAGACACACACACACTCTCCCTCGCGCGCACTCTCTCCCTCGCGCGCACTCTCTCCCTCGCGCGCACTCTCTCCCTCGCGCGCACTCACTCCCTCGCGCGCACTCTCTCCCTCGCGCGCACTCTCCCTCTCGCACGCACTCTCCCTCACGCGCGCACTCTCCCTCACACACACACTCTCCCTCACACACACACTCTCCCTCACACAGACACTCCCTCACACACACACTCTCTCACAAACACACTCTCCCTCACAAACACACTCTCCCTCACACACACACTCTCCCTCACACACACACTCTCCCTCACACACACACTCTCCCTCACACACACACTCTCCCTCACACACACACTCCCTCACACACACACTCGCGCTCACACACACACACTTCCTCACACACACACACTCCCTCACACACACACTCACCCTCACACACACACTCTCCCTCACACACACACTATCCCTCACACACACACTCCCTCACACACACACTCTCCCTCACACACACACTCCCTCACACACACACTCTCGCTCACACACACACTCTCCCTCACACACACACTCTCCCTCACACACACACTCCCTCACACACACAGACAGAGACACACACACACTCTCCCTCACACACACACACTCCCTCACACATACACACATCCTCACACACACACTCGCTCACACACACACTCTCCCTCACACACACACTCTCCCTCACACACACACTCCCTCACACACACTGACAGAGACACACACACACTCTCCCTCACACACACACACTATCCTTCACACACACACTCCCTCACACACACATACTCCCTCACACACACACTCCCTCACACACACACTCCCTCACACACACACTCCCTGACACACAAACACTCCCTCACACACACACACTCCCTCACACACACAAACTCCCTCACAAACACACACTCCCTCACACACACAGACAGAGACACACACACACACTCCCTCACACACACACACACTATTCCCTCACACACACACTCTCCCTCACACACACACTCTCCCTCACACACACAGACAGAGACACACACACACACTCCCTCACACACACACACTCTCCCTCACACACACTCTCCCTCACACACACACACTCCCTCACACACACACTCTCCCTCACACACACACTCTCCCTCACACACACACTCTCCGTCACACACACACTCTCCCTCACACACACACTCTCCCTCACACACACACTCTCCCTCACACACTCAGACAGAGACACACACACACTCTCCCTCGCGCGCACTCTCTCCCTCGCGCGTACTCTCTCCCTCGCGCGCACTCTCTCCCTCGCGCGCACTCTCTCCCTCGCGCGCACTCTCTCCCTCGCGCGCATTCTCTCCCTCGCGCGCACTCTCCCTCATGCGCACACTCTCCCTCACTCGCACACTCTCCCTCTCACTCACACTCTCCCTCACACACACACTCTCCCTCACACACACACTCACCCTCACACACACACTCCCTCACACACACACTCCCTCACACAAACTCTCCCTCACACACACACTCTCCCTCACACACACACTCTCCCTCACACACACAGAGAGAGACACACACACTCTCTCCCTCACACACACACTCTCCCTCACACTCAAACTCTCCCTCACACACACACTCTCCCTCTCACACACACTCTCCCTCACAAACACAATCTCCCTCACACACACACTCTCCCTCACACACACACTCTCCCTCACACACACAGACAGAGACACACACACAATCTCCCTCACACACACACTCTCCCTCACACACACACACTCTCCCTCACACACACACACTCTCCCTCACACACACACACTCCCTCACACACACACACTCTCTCACACACACACACTCTCCCTCACACACACACACTCCCTTTCACACACACACTCCCTCACACACACACACTCTCCCTCACACACACACTCTCCCTCACACACACACTCTCCCTCACACACACACTCTTCCTCACACACACACTCTCCCTCACACACAAAGACAGAGACACACAAACACTCTCCCTCACACACACACTCTCCCTCACACACACACTCTCCCTCACACACACACTCTCCCTCACACACACACACTCCCTCACACACACACTCTGCCTCACACACACACACTGGCTCACACACACACACTCCCTCACACACACACACTCTCCCTCACACACACAGACAGAGACACACACACACTCTCCCTCACACACACTCTCTCCCTCACACACACACTCTCCCTCACACACACACTCTCCCTCACACACACACTCTCCCTCACACACACACTCTCCCTCACACACACAGACAGAGACACACACACACTCTCCCTCGCGCGCACTCTCTCCCTCGCGCGTACTCTCTCCCTCGCGCGCACTCTCTCCCTCGCGCGCACTCTCTCCCTCGCGCGCACTCTCTCCCTCGCGCGCATTCTCTCCCTCGCGCGCACTCTCCCTCACACTCAAACTCTCCCTCACACACACACTCTCCCTCACACACACGCTCTCCCTCACACACACGCTCTCCCTCACACACACACTCTCCCTCACACACACACTCTCCCTCACACACAAACTCTGCCTCACACACACACTCTCCCTCACACACACACTCTCCCTCACACACACACACTCCCTCACACACACACACTCTCTCACACACACACACTCTCCCTCACACACACACACTCCCTTTCACACACACACTCCCTCACACACACACACTCTCCCTCACACACACACTCTCCCTCACACACACACTCTCCCTCACACACACACTCTTCCTCACACACACACTCTCCCTCACACACAAAGACAGAGACACACAAACACTCTCCCTCACACACACACTCTCCCTCACACACACACTCTCCCTCACACACACACTCTCCCTCACACACACACACTCCCTCACACACACACTCTGCCTCACACACACACACTGGCTCACACACACACACTCCCTCACACACACACACTCTCCCTCACACACACAGACAGAGACACACACACACTCTCCCTCACTCGCACACTCTCCCTCTCACTCACACTCTCCCTCACACACACACTCTCCCTCACACACACAGAGAGAGACACACACACTCTCTCCCTCACACTCAAACTCTCCCTCACACACACACTCTCCCTCACACACACACTCTCCCTCACACACACACTCTCCCTCACACACACTCTCTCCCTCACACACACACTCTCCCTCACACACACACTCTCCCTCACACACACAGAGAGAGACACACACACTCTCTCCCTCACACACACACTCTCCCTCACACTCAAACTCTCCCTCACACACACACTCTCCCTCACACACACACTCTCCCTCACACACACTCTCTCCCTCACACACACACTCTCCTTCAGACACACAGACAGAGACACACACACACTCTCCCGCACACACACACTCTCCCTCGCGCGCACTCTCTCCCTCGCGCGCACTCTCTCCCTCGCGCGCACTCTCTCTCACACACACACTCTCCCTCACACACACAGGCAGAGACACACACACTCTCTCCCTCACACACACACTCTCCCTCACACTCAAACTCTCCCTCACACACACACTCTCCCTCACACACACACTCTCCCTCACACACACACACTCCCTCACACACACTCTCCCTCACACACACAGACAGAGACACACACACAATCTCCCTCGCACACACACACTCCCTCGCACACACACTCTCCCTCACACACACACTCTCCCTCACACACACACTCTCCCTCACACACACACTCTCCCTCACACACACAGACAGAGAAACACACACAATCTCCCTCGCACACACACACTCCCTCGCACACACACTCTCCCTCACACACACACTCTCCCTCACACACACACTCCCTCACACACAAACTCCCTCACACACACACACTCTCCCTCACACACACACTCTCCCTCACACACACACTCCCTCACACACACAGACAGAGACACACACACACTCTCCCTCACACACACACACTCCCTCACACACACACACTCCCTCACACACACACACTCCCTCACACACACACACTCCCTCACACACACACACTCCCTCACACACACACACACTCCCTCACACACACACTCTCCCTCACACATACACACACCCTCACACACACACACTCGCTCACACACACACTCTCCCTCACACACACACTCTCCCTCACACACACACTCCCTCACACACACAGACAGAGACACACACACACTCTCCTTCACACACACACTCTCCCTCACACACACACTCCCTCACACACACACACTCCCTCACACACACACACTCCCTCACACACACACTCCCTCACACACACACTCCCTCACACACACACTCCCTCACACACACACACTCCCTCACACACACAAACTCCCTCACACACACACACTCCCTCACACACACAGACAGAGACACACACACACACTCCCTCACACACACATACTATTCCCTCACACACACACTCTCCCTCACACACACACTCTCCCTCACACACACACTCTCCCTCACACACAAAGACAGAGACACACACACACTCTCCCTCACACACACACTCTCCCTCAGACACACACTCTCCCTCACACACACACTCTTCCTCACACACACACTCTCCCTCACACACAAAGACAGAGACACACAAACACTCTCCCTCACACACACACTCTCCCTCACACACACACACTCCCTCACACACACACTCTCCCTCACACACACACTCTCCCTCACACACACACTCTCCCTCACACACACACTCTCCCTCACACACACACTCTCCCTCACACACAAAGACAGAGACATACACACACTCTCCCTCACACACACACTCTCCCTCACACACACACTCTCCCTCACACACACACTCTCCCTCACACACACACTCTCACTCACACACACACTCTCCCTCACACACACACTCTCCCTCACACACACACTCTCCCTCACACACACAGACAGAGACACACACACACTCTCCCTCGCGCGCACTCTCTCCCTCGCGCGCACTCTCTCCCTCGCGCGCACTCTCTCCCTCGCGCGCACTCTCTCCCTCGCGCGCACTCTCTCCCTCGCGCGCATTCTCTCCCTCGCGCGCACTCTCTCCCTCGTGCGCAATCTCTCCCTCGCGCGCACTCTCTCCCTCGCGCGCATTCTCTCCCTCGCGCGCACTCTCTCCCTCACAAACACACTCTCCCTCACGCGCACACTCTCCCTCACTCGCACACTCTCCCTCACACTCACACTCTCCCTCACACACACACACTCCCTCACACACACACTCCCTCACACAAACTCTCCCTCACACACACACTCTCCCTCACACACACAGACAGAGACACACACACACTCTCCCTCACACACACACTCTCCCTCACACACACAGACAGAGACACACACACTCTCTCCCTCGCGCGCACTCTCTCCCTCGCGCGCACTCTCTCCCTCGCGCGCACTCTCTCTCACACACACACTCTCCCTCACACACACAGGCAGAGACACACACACTCTCTCCCTCACACACACACTCTCCCTCTCACACACACTCTCCCTCACAAACACAATCTCCCTCACACACACACACTCCCTCACACACACTCTCCCTCACACACACAGACAGAGACACACACACACTCTCACTCACACACACACTCTCCCTCACACACACACTCTCCCTCACACACACTCTCTCCCTCACACACACACTCCCTCACACACAAACTCCCTCACACACACACACTCTCCCTCACACACACACTCTCCCTCACACACACACTCCCTCACACACACAGACAGAGACACACACACACTCTCCCTCACACACACACACTCCCTCACACACACACACTCCCTCACACACACACACTCCCTCACACACACACACTCCCTCACACACACACACTCCCTCACACACACACACACTCCCTCACACACACACTCTCCCTCACACATACACACACCCTCACACACACACACTCGCTCACACACACACTCTCCCTCACACACACACTCTCCCTCACACACACACTCCCTCACACACACAGACAGAGACACACACACACTCTCCTTCACACACACACTCTCCCTCACACACACACTCCCTCACACACACACAATCCCTCACACACACACTCCCTCACACACACAAATCCCTCACACACACACTCCCTCACACACACACACTCCCTCAACACACACACTCCCTCACACACACAAACTCCCTCACACACACACACTCCCTCACACACACAGACAGAGACACACACACACACTCCCTCACACACACATACTATTCCCTCACACACACACTCTCCCTCACACACACACTCTCCCTCACACACACACTCTCCCTCACACACAAAGACAGAGACACACACACACTCTCCCTCACACACACACTCTCCCTCAGACACACACTCTCCCTCACACACACACTCTTCCTCACACACACACTCTCCCTCACACACAAAGACAGAGACACACAAACACTCTCCCTCACACACACACTCTCCCTCACACACACACACTCCCTCACACACACACTCTCCCTCACACACACACTCTCCCTCACACACACACTCTCCCTCACACACACACTCTCCCTCACACACAAAGACAGAGACATACACACACTCTCCCTCACACACACACTCTCCCTCACACACACACTCTCCCTCACACACACACTCTCCCTCACACACACACTCTCCCTCACACACACAGACAGAGACACACACACACTCTCCCTCGCGCGCTCTCTCCCTCGCGCGCACACTCTCCCTCGCGCGCACTCTCTCCCTCGCGCGCACTCTCTCCCTCGCGCGCACTCTCTCCCTCGCGCGCACTCTCTCCCTCGCGCGCACTCTCTCCCTCGCGCGCACTCTCTCCCTCGCGCGCATTCTCTCCCTCGCGCGCACTCTCTCCCTCGTGCGCAATCTCTCCCTCGCGCGCACTCTCTCCCTCGCGCGCATTCTCTCCCTCGCGCGCACTCTCTCCCTCACACACACACTCTCCCTCACGCGCACACTCTCCCTCACTCGCACACTCTCCCTCACACTCACACTCTCCCTCACACACACACACTCCCTCACACACACACTCCCTCACACAAACTCTCCCTCACACACACACTCTCCCTCACACACACAGACAGAGACACACACACACTCTCCCTCACACACACACTCTCCCTCACACACACAGACAGAGACACACACACTCTCTCCCTCGCGCGCACTCTCTCCCTCGCGCGCACTCTCTCCTCGCGCGCACTCTCACCCTCGAGCGCACTCTCTCCTCGCGCGCACTCTCTCCCTTGCGCGCACTCTCTCCCTCCCTCGCACTCCCTCCCTCGCGCGCGATCTCGCCCTCGCGCGCACTCTCTCCCTCGCGCGCACTCTCTCCCTCGCGCGCACTCTCTCCCTCGCGCGCACGCTCTCCCTCACACACACACTCCCTCACACACACACTCCCTCACACACACACTCCCTCACACACACACTCTCCCTCACACACACAGACAGAGACACACACACACTCTCCCTCACACACACACTCTCCCTCACACACACACTCTCCTCACACACACACTCTCCCTCACACACATACTCTCCCTCACACACACACTCTCCCTCACACACACAGACAGAGACACACACACACTCTCCCTCACACACACACTCTCCCTCTCACACACAGACAGAGACACACACACATCTCCCTCACACACACACTCTCCTCACACACACAGACAGAGACACACACACACTCTCCCTCGCGCGCACTCTCTCCCTCGCGCGCACTCTCTCCCTCGCGCGCACTCTCTCCCTCGCGCGCACTCACTCCCTCGCGCGCACTCTCTCCCTCGCGCGCACTCTCCCTCTCGCACGCACTCTCCCTCACGCGCGCACTCTCCCTCACACACACACTCTCCCTCACACACACACTCTCCCTCACACAGACACTCCCTCACACACACACTCTCTCACAAACACACTCTCCCTCACAAACACACTCTCCCTCACACACACACTCTCCCTCACACACACACTCTCCCTCACACACACACTCTCCCTCACACACACACTCCCTCACACACACACACTCTCGCTCACACACACACACTTCCCACACACACACACACTCCCTCACACACACACTCACCCTCACACACACACTCTCCCTCACACACACACTATCCCTCACACACACACTCCCTCACACACACACTCTCCCTCACACACACTCCCTCACACACACACTCTCGCTCACACACACACTCTCCCTCACACACACACTCTCCCTCACACACACACTCCCTCACACACACAGGACACACACACACACTCTCCCTCACACACACACACTCCCTCACACATACACACATCCTCACACACACACACTCGCTCACACACACACTCTCCCTCACACACACACTCTCCCTCACACACACACTCCTCACACACACTGACAGAGACACACACACACACTCCTCACACACACACACTATCCTTCACACACACACTCCCTCACACACACATACTCCCTCACACACACACTCCCTCACACACACTCCCTCACACACACACTCTCCCTCACAAACACAATCTCCTCACACACACACACTCCCTCACACACACTCTCCCTCACACACACAGACAGAGACATACACACACTCTCACTCACACACACACTCTCCCTCACACACACACTCTCCTCACACACACACACTATCCTTCACACACACACTCCCTCACACACACATACTCCCTCACACACACTCTCTCGCTCACACACGCTCTCCCACACACACACTCTCCCTCACACACACACTCTCCCTCACACACACACACTCTCCCTCACACACACACTCTCCCTCACACACACACTCCCTCACACACACAGACAGAGACACACACACACTCTCCCTCACACACACACACTCCTCACACACACACACTCCCTCACACACACACACTCCCTCACACACACACTCTCCCTCACACACACACTCCCTCACACACACACACACTCCCTCACACACACACTCTCCCTCACATATACACACACCACCCCTCACACACCACACCTCCTCACACACACACTCTCCCTCACACACACACTCTCCTCACACACACACACTCCCTCACACACACAGACAGAGACACACACACACTCTCCTCACACACACACTCTCCCTCACACACACACTCCTCACACACACACTCCCTCACACACACACTCCCTCACACACACATCCCTCACACACACACTCCCTCACACACACACACTCCCTCACACACACACACTCTCCCTCACACACACACACTCCTCACACACACACACTCCCTCACACACACAGACAGAGACACACACACACCTCCCTCACACACACATACTATTCCCTCACACACACACTCTTCCCTCACACACACACACTCCCTCACACACACACTCTCCCCTCACACACAAAGACAGAGACACACACAACACTCTCCCTCACACACACACTCTCCCTCAGACACACACTCTCCCTCACACACACACTCTTCCTCACACACACACTCTCCCTCACACACAAAGACAGAGACACACAAACACTCACCACACACACACACACCACACACACACACCCCTCACACACACACTCTCCCCTCACACACACATCACCCTCACACACACA
>NW_027252285.1:25000-27500 GCF_044704955.1 Pristiophorus japonicus
TATGGTTAGGGTTAGGGTTAGGGTGCGGGTTAGCGTTAGTGTTAGGGTTAGGGTTAGGTATAGAGTTAGGGTTAGGGTTAGGGCTAGGGTTAGGGTTCGGGTTAGGGTTAGGGTTAGGATTAGGGTTAGGGTTAGGTTTAGGGTTAGGGTTAGGGTTAGGGTTAGGGTTAGGGCTAGGGTATGTGTTAGGGTGAGGGCTAGGGTTAGGGTTAGGGTTAGGGTTAGGATTAGTGCTAGGGTTAGGGTTAGGGTTAGGGTTAGGATAAGGGTTAGAGTTAGGGTTTGGGTTAGGGTTAGGGCTAGGATTAGGGTTAGGGTTAGGTTTAGGGTTAGGGTTAGGGTTAGGGTTAGGGTTAGGGCTAGGGTATGTGTTAGGGTGAGGGCTAGGGTTAGGGTTAGGGTTAGGGTTAGGATTAGTGCTAGGGTTAGGGTTAGGGTTAGGGTTAGGATAAGGGTTAGAGTTAGGGTTTGGGTTAGGGTTAGGGCTAGGGTTAGGGTTCAGGTTAGGGTTAGTGTTAGGGTTAGGGTTAGGGTTAGGTTTAGGGTTAGAGTTAGGGTTAGGGTTAGGGTAAGCGTTAGGGTTAGGGTTAGAGTTAGGGTTAGTGTTATGCTTAGTGTTAGGGTTAGGGTTAGGGCTAGGGTTTGTGTTAGGGTGAGGGCTAAGGTTAGGGTTAGGTTTAGGTTTACGGTTAGGGTTAGGGTTAGGGTTAGGGTTAGGGTTAGGGTTAGGTTTAGGGTTAGGGTTAGGTTCAGGGTTAGGGTTAGGGTTAGGGTTAGGGTTAAGGTTAGGGTTAGGGATGGGTTATCGTCATCGTCATCATCATCATCATCATCATCATAATTATCGTCATCATCATCATCATCATCATTTAGGGTTAGGCTTAGGGTTAGGGTTAGGGTTAGGCTTAGGGTTAGGGTTAGGGTTAGTGTTAGGGTTATCATTATCATCATCATCATCATCATCATCATCATCATCATCATCATCATCATCATCATCATTATCATTTAGGGTTAGGGTTATGGTTAGGGTTAGGGTTAGGGTGCGGGTTAGCGTTAGTGTTAGGGTTAGGGTTAGGTATAGAGTTAGGGTTAGGGTTAGGGCTAGGGTTAGGGTTCGGGTTAGGGTTAGGGTTAGGGTTAGGGCTAGGGTATGTGTTAGGGTGAGGGCTAGGGTTAGGGTTAGGGTTAGGGTTAGGATTAGTGCTAGGGTTAGGGTTAGGGTTAGGGTTAGGGTAAGGGTTAGAGTTAGGGTTTGGGTTAGGGTTAGGGCTAGGGTTAGGGTTCAGGTTCGGGTTAGTGTTAGGGTTAGGGTTAGGGTTAGGTTTAGGGTTAGAGTTAGGGTTAGGGTTAGGGTAAGCGTTAGGGTTAGGGTTAGGGTTAGGGTTAGTGTTATGCTTAGTGTTAGGGTTAGGGTTAGGGCTAGGGTTTGTGTTAGGGTGAGGGCTAAGGTTAGGGTTAGGTTTAGGTTTACGGTTAGGGTTAGGGTTAGGGTTAGGGTTAGGGTTAGGTTTAGGGTTAGGGTTAGGGTTAGGTTTAGGGTTAGGGTTAGGGTTAGGGTTAGGGTTAAGGTTAGGGTTAGGGATGGGTTATCGTCATCGTCATCATCATCATCATCATCATCATAATTATCGTCATCATCATCATCATCATTTAGGGTTAGGCTTAGGGTTAGGCTTAGGGTTAGGGTTAGGGTTAGTGTTAGGGTTATCATTATCATCATCATCATCATCATCATCATCATCATCATTATCATTTAGGGTTAGGGTTATGGTTAGGGTTGGAGTTAGGGTTAGGGTTAGGGTTCGGGTTAGGGTTAGGGTTATCATCATTATCATCATCATCATCATCATTATCATCATCATCATTTAGGGTTAGGGTTAGGGTTAGGGCTAGGGTTAGGGTTAGGGTTAGGGTTAGGGTTAGGGCTAGGGTTAGGGTTAGGGTTAGGGTTAGTGTTAGGGTTAGTGTTAGTGTTAGGGTTAGGTTTAGGGTTCAGGTTAGGGCTAGGGTTAGGGTTAGGTTTAGGGCTAGATTTAGGTTTAGTGTTAGAGTTAGGGTTAGGGTTTGCGTCAGGGCTAGGATTCGGGTTAGGGTTAGGGTTAGGGTTAGGGTTAGGGTTAGGTTTAGGGTTAGGCTTAGGGCTAGGATTTGTGTTCGGGTGAGGGATAGGGTTAGGGTTAGGTTTAGGGTTACGGTTAGGGTTAGGGTTAGACTTAGGGTTAGGGTTAGGGTTAGGTTAGGGTTAGGGTTAGGGTTAGGGCTAGGGTTAGGGTTAGGGTTCGGGTTAGGATTAGCATTAGGGTTTGGGTTAGGGTTAGGGTTAGGGTTAGGGTTAGGGTTGGGTTAGGTTTAGGGTTAGGATTAGGGTTAGGGTTAGGGTTAGGATTAGGGTTATTATTATCATTATCATCATCATCATCATCATCATATAGGTTTAGGGTTAGGGTTAGGGTTAGGGTTAGGGTTAGGGTTAGGGTTAGGCTTAGGGTTAGGGTTGGGC
>NW_027252285.1:55000-57500 GCF_044704955.1 Pristiophorus japonicus
TAGGGCTCGGGTTAGGTTTCGGGTTAGGGTTAGGGTTAGGGTTAGAGTTAGGTTTAGTATTAGGGTTATGGTTAGGGTTAGGGTTAGCGTTAGTGTTAGGGTTAGGGTTAGGGTTAGGGTTAGTGTTAGGGTTAGGGTTAGGTTTAGGGTTACGGTTAGGGTTAGGGATAGGTTTAGGGTTAGGGTTAGGGTTAGGTTTAGTGTTAGGGTTAGGGTTAGGGTTCGGGTTAGCGTTAGGGTTAGGGTTAGGGTTAGGTATAGAGTTAGGGTTAGGGTTAGGGTTAGGGCTTGGGTTAGGGTTCGGGTTAGTGTTAGGGTTAGGGTTAGGGTTAGGGTTAGCGTTAGGGTTAGGGTTAGGGCGAGGGTTTGTGTTCGGGTTAGGGTTAGGGTTAGAGTTAGGGTTAGGGTTAGGGTTAGGGTTAGGGTTAGGTTTAGGGTTAGGGTTAGGGTTAGGTTTAGGGTTAGGGTTAGGGTTAGGGTTAGGGTTACGGTTAGGGTTAGGGATGGATCATCGTCATCGTCAACATCATCATCATCATCATCATAATTATCGTCATCATCATCATCATCATTTAGGTTTAGGGTTAGGGTTAGGGTTAGGGTTAGGGTTAGTGTTAGGCTTAGGGTTAGGGTTGGGCTTAGGGTTAGCGTTAGGGTTAGGTTTAGGGTTATGGCTAGGGTTAGGGTTAGGGTTAGGTGTAGGGTTAGGGTTAGGGTTAGGGCTAGGGCTAGGGTTAAGGTTAGGGTTAGGGTTAGGGTTAGGGTTCCGGTTAGGGTTAGGGTTAGTGTTAGGGCTAGGGTTAGGGTTAAGGTTAGGGTTAGGGTTAGGGCTAGGTTTAGGGTTAGGGTTAGGGCTAGGGTTAGGGTTAGTGTTAAGGTTAGGGTTAGGGTTTGGGTTAGTGATAGGGTTAGGGTAAGGGCTAGGGTTAGGGTTCGAGTTAGGGTTAGGGTTAGGGTTAGGGTTAGGGTTAGGGCTAGGATTAGGGTTAGGGTTAGGGTTAGGGCTAGCGTTAGGGTTAGGGTTAGGGTTAGGGTTAGGGTTAGGGTTAGGGCTAGGGTTAGGGTTACGGTTAGGGTTTGGGTTAGGGTTGGAGTTAGGGTTAGGGTTAGGGTTAGGGTTAGCGTTATGGTTAGGGCTAGGGTTCGGGTTAGGGTTAGGGTTAGGGTTAGGGTTATGGTTAGGGTTAGGGTTAGGGCTAGGGTTAGGGTTAGGGTTAGGGTTATCATCATCATCATCATCATCATCATCATCATCATCATCATTATAATTTAGGGTTAGTGTTAGGGTTAGGGTTAGGGTTAGAGTTAGGGTTAGGGTTAGGGTTAGGGTTAGGGTTAGTGATAGAGTTAGGCTTAGGGTTAGGGTTAGGGTTAGGGTTAGGGTTATGGTTATCATCATCATCATCATCATCATCATCATCATCATTATCATCATCATCATTTAGGGTTTGGGTTATGGTTAGGGTTAGGGTTAGGGTAAGGGCTAGGGTTAGGGTTAGGGTTAGGGTTAGGGTTAGTGTTAGGGTTAGGGTTAGGGTTAGGGTTAGGGCAAGGGTTAGGGTTAGGGTTAGTGTTAGGTTTAGGTTAGGGTTAGAGTTAGGGTTAGTGTTAGGTCTAGGGTTAGGGTTCGGGTTAGGGTTAGGGTTAGGGTTAGGGTTAGGTTTAGTGTTAGGGTTATGGTTAGGGTTAGGGTTAGCGTTAGTGTTAGGGTTAGGGTTAGGGTTAGGGTTAGTGTTAGGGTTAGGGTTAGGTTTAGGGTTACGGTTAGGGTTAGGGATAGGTTTATGGGTAGGGTTAGGGTTAGGGTTAGGGTTAGGTTTAGTGTTAGGGTTAGGGTTAGGGTTCGGGTTAGCGTTAGGGTTAGGGTTAGGTATAGTGTTATGGTTAGGGTTAGGGTTAGGGCTAGGGTTAGGGTTCGGGTTAGGGTTAGGATTAGGGTTAGGTTTAGTGTTAGGTTTAGGGTTAGGGTTAGGGTTAGGGTTAGGGCTAGGGTTTGTGTTAGGGTGAGGGCTAGGGTTAGGGTTAGGGTTAGGGTTAGTGCTAGGGTTAGGGTTAGGGTTAGGGTTAGGGTTAGATTTAGGGTTAGGGTTAGAGTTAGAGTTTGGGTTAGGTTTAGGGTTAGAGTTCGGGTTAGGGTTAGGGTTTGCGTTAGGGTTAGCGTTAGGGTTAGGCTTAATGTTATGCTTAGTGTTAGGGTTAGGGTTAGGGCTAGGGTTTGTGTTAGGTTGAGTGCTAGGGTTAGGGTTAGGTTTAGGGTTACGGTTAGGGTTGGGTTAGGGTTAGGGTTAGGGTTAGGGTTAGGTTTAGGGTTAGGGTTAGGGTTAGGTTTCGGGTTAGGGTTAGGGTTAGGGTTAGGGTTAAGGTTACGGTTAGGGATGGGTCATCGTCATCGTCATCGTAATTATCGTCATCATCATCATCATCATTTAGGATTAGGCTTAGGGTTAGGGTTAGGGTTAGGGTTATGGTTAGCGCTAGGGTTAGGGTTAGGGTTAGTGTT
>NW_027252285.1:130000-142500 GCF_044704955.1 Pristiophorus japonicus
GGTTAGGGTTAGGGTTAGGGTATGTTTGTCGTTAGGGCTAGGGTTAGGGTTAGGGTTAGGGTTAGGGTTAGGGTTAGGGTTAAGGTTAGGGTTAGGGTTAGGGTTAGGATTAGGGTTAGGGTTCGGGCTATGGTTTGGGTTAGGGTTAGGGTTAGTGTTAGGGCTAGGGCCAGGGTTAGGTTTAGGGTTAGGGTTAGGGTTAGGTTTCGGGCTAGAGTTAGGGTAAGGGTTAGGGCTAGGGTTAGGGTTAGGGCTAGGGTTAGGGCTAGGGTTAGGGTTAGGGTTTGGGTTAGGTTTGGAGTTAGGCTTAGGGTTAGGGTTAGGGTTAGGGTTATGGTTAGGGCTAGGGTTAGGGTTAGGGTTAGGGTTAGGGTTAGGGTTAGGGTTAGGGTTATGGTTAGGGTTAGGGTTAGGGCTAGGGTTAGGGTTAGGGTTAGCGTTAGTGTTAGGGCTAGGATTAGGGTTAGGGTTCGGGTTAGGGTTAGGGCTAGGGTTAGGGTTAGGGTTAGGGTTATGGTTAGGGTTAGGGCTAGGGTTAGGGTTAGGGTTAGTGTTAGGGTTCGGGCTATGGTTTGGGTTAGTGTTAGGGTTAGTGTTAGGGCTAGGGTCAGGGTTAGGTTTAGGGTTAGGGTTAGGGTTCGGGCTAGGGTTAGGGTAAGGGTTAGGGCTAGGGCTAGGGTTAGGGTTAGGGCTAGGGTTAGGGCTAGGGTTAGGGTTAGGGTTAGGGTTCGGTTAGGGTTCGGGTTAGGGTTAGGGCTAGGGTTGGGTTAGGGTTATCATCATCATCATCATCATCATCATCATCATCGTCATCATCATTTAGGGTTAGGGTTAGGGTTAGGGTTAGGGTTAGGGTAAGGGCTAGGTTTAGGGTTAGGGTTAGGGTTAGGGTTAGGGTTAGGGTTAGAGTTAGGGTTCGGGTTAGAGTTAGAGTTAGGGTTAGGGTTATCGTCATCATCATCATCATCATCATCATCATCATCATCATCATCATCACCATCATTTAGTGTTAGGGTTAGGGTTAGGGTTAGGGTTATCATCATCATCATCATCGTCACCATCATCATCATTTAGGGTTAGTGTTAGGGTAAGGGTTAGGGTTAGGGTTAGGGTTAGGGTTCGGTTTAGGGTTGGGGTTAGGGTTAGGGCTAGGGTTAGGGTTAGGGTTAGGGTTATGGTTAGGGTTAGGGCTAGTGTTAGGGTAAGGTTTAGGGCTAGGGCTAGGGTTAGGCTTAGGGTTAGGATTAGAGCTATGGTTAAGGTTAGGGTTAGGGTTAGGGTTAGGCTTAGAGCTAGGGTTAGGGTTAGGGTTAGGGCTAGGGTTAGGGTTAGGGTTAGGGTTAGGGTTAGGGTTTGGTTTAGTGATAGCGTTAGGGTTAGGGCTAGGGTTAGGGTTAGAGTTAGGGTTAGGGTTAGGGCTAGGTTTAGGGTTAGGGTTAGGGCTAAAGTTTGGGTTAGGATTCGGGTTAGGGTTAGGGTTAGGGTTTGGGTTAGTGATAGGGTTAGGGTTAGGGTTAGGGTTAGGGCTAGGGTTAGGGTTAGGTTTAGGGTTAGGCTTAGGGCTAGGGTTAGTGTTAGGGTCAGGGTTAGGGCTAGAGTTAGGGTTAGGGTTAGGGTTAGGGTTAGGGTTAGGGTTATGGTTAGGGCTAGGATTAGGGTTAGGTTTAGGGTTAGGGTTAGGGTTATGGTTAGGGTTAGGGCTAGGGTTAGGGTTAGGGTTAGGGTTAGGGTTAGGGCTATGGTTTGGGTTAGTGTTAGGGTTAGTTTTAGGGCTAGGGTCAGGGTTAGGTTTAGGGTTAGGGTTAGGGTTCGGGCAAGGGTTAGGGTAAGGGTTAGGGCTACGGTTAGGGTTAGGGTTAGGGCTAGTGTTAGGGCTAGGGTTAGGGTTAGGGTTAGGGTTAGGGTTAGGGTTAGGGTTAGGGTTAGGGTTAGGTCTAGGGTTAGGGTTAGGGTTATCATCATCATCATCATCATCATCATCATCATCATCTTCATCATCATTTAGGGTTAGGGTTAGGGTTAGGGTTAGGGTTCGGGCTAGGGTTAGGGTTAGGGTTAGGGTTAGAGTTAGGGTTTGGGTTAGGGTTAGAGTTAGGGTTAGGGTTGTCGTCATCATCATCATCATCATCATCATCATCATCATTATCATCATCACCATCATTTAGTGTTAGGGTTAGGGTTAGGGTTAGGGTTATCATCATCATCACCATCATCATCATCATCATCATCACCATCATCATCATTTAGGGTTAGTGTTAGGGTTAGGTTTAGGTTTGGGGTTAGGGTTAGGTCTAGGGTTAGGGTTAGGGTTAAGGTTAGGGTTAGGGTTAGAGCTAGTGTTAGGATTAGGGTTAGGGTTAGGGTTAGGGTTAGGGCTAGGATTAGGGTTAGGGTTAGGGTTAGGGTTAGGGCTAGGGTTAGGGTTAGGGTTAGGGTTAGGAGAGGGTTAGGGTTAGGGTTAGGGCTAGGGTTAGGGTTGGGCTTAGGGTTCGCGTTAGGGTAAGGTTTAGGGTTAGGGCTTCGGTTAGGGTTAGGGTTAGTTGTAGGGTTAGGGTTATTATCATCATTATCATCATCATTATCATCATCATCATTTAGGGTTAGGGTTAGGGTTAGGGTTAGGGTTAGTGTTAGGCTTAGGGTTAGGGTTGGGCTTAGGGTTAGCGTTAGGGTTAGGTTTAGGGTTAGGGTTAGGGGTAGGTTTATGGTTAGGGTTAGGGCTAGGGCTAGGGTTAGGGTTAGGGTTAGGGTTAGGGTTCCGGTTAGGGTTAGGGTTAGTGTTAGGGCAAGGGTTAGGGTTAGGGTTAGGGTTAGGGTTAGGGTTAGGGCTAGGTTTAGGGTTAGGGTTAGGGCTAGGGTTAGGCTTAGCGTTAGAGTTAGGGTTTGGGTTAGTGATAGGGTTAGGGTTATGGTTAGGGCTAGGGTTAGGTTTAGCGTTAGGGTTAGGGTTAGGGCTAGGGTTAGGGTTAGCGTTAGGGTTAGGGTTAGGGTTAGGGTTATGGTTAGGTTTAGGGTTAGGGCTAGGGTTAGGGTTAGGGTTAGCTTTAGGGTTAGGGCTAGGATTAGTGTTCGGGTTAGGGTTAGGGTTAGGGCTAGGGTTAGGGTTAGGGTTAGGGTTATGGTTAGGGTTAGGGCTAGGGTTAGGGTTAGGGTTAGGGTTAGGGTATGTTTGTCGTTAGGGCTAGGGTTAGGGTTAGGGTTAGGGTTAGGGTTAGGGTTAGGGTTACGGTTAGGGTTAGGGTTAGGGTTAGGATTAGGGTTAGGGTTCGGGCTATGGTTTGGGTTAGGGTTAGGGTTAGTGTTAGGGCTATGGCCAGGGTTAGGTTTAGGGTTAGGGTTAGGGTTAGGTTTCGGGCTAGAGTTAGGGTAAGGGTTAGGGCTAGGGTTAGGGTTAGGGCTAGGGTTAGGGCTAGGGTTAGGGTTAGGGTTTGGGTTAGGTTTGGAGTTAGGCTTAGGGTTAGGGTTAGGGTTAGGGTTATGGTTAGGGCTAGGGTTAGGGTTAGGGTTAGGGTTAGGGTTAGGGTTGGGGTTATGGTTAGGGTTAGGGTTAGGGCTAGGGTTCGGGTTAGGGTTAGCGTTAGTGTTAGGGCTAGGATTAGGGTTAGGGTTCGGGTTAGGGTTAGGGCTAGGGTTAGGGTTAGGGTTAGGGTTATGGTTAGGGTTAGGGCTAGGGTTAGGGTTAGGGTTAGGGTTAGGGTTCGGGCTATGGTTTGGGTTAGTGTTAGGGTTAGTGTTAGGGCTAGGGTCAGGGTTAGGTTTAGGGTTAGGGTTAGGGTTCGGGCTAGGGTTAGGGTAAGGGTTAGGGCTAGGGCTAGGGTTAGGGTTAGGGCTAGGGTTAGGGCTAGGGTTAGGGTTAGGGTTAGGGTTCGGTTAGGGTTCGGGTTAGGGTTAGGGCTAGGGTTGGGTTAGGGTTATCATCATCATCATCATCATCATCATCATCATCGTCATCATCATTTAGCGTTAGGGTTAGGGTTAGGGTTAGGGTTAGGGTAAGGGCTAGGTTTAGGGTTAGGGTTAGGGTTAGGGTTAGGGTTAGGGTTAGAGTTAGGGTTCGGGTTAGAGTTAGAGTTAGGGTTAGGGTTATCGTCATCATCATCATCATCATCATCATCATCATCATCATCATCATCACCATCATTTAGTGTTAGGGTTAGGGTTAGGGTTAGGGTTATCATCATCATCATCATCGTCACCATCATCATCATTTAGGGTTAGTGTTAGGGTAAGGGTTAGGGTTAGGGTTAGGGTTAGGGTTCGGTTTAGGGTTGGGGTTAGGGTTAGGGCTAGGGTTAGGGTTAGGGTTAGGGTTATGGTTAGGGTTAGGGCTAGTGTTAGGGTTAGGTTTAGGGCTAGGGCTAGGGTTAGGCTTAGGGTTAGGATTAGAGCTATGGTTAAGGTTAGGGTTAGGGTTAGGGTTAGGCTTAGAGCTAGGGTTAGGGTTAGGGTTAGGGCTAGGGTTAGGGTTAGGGTTAGGGTTAGGGTTAGGGTTTGGTTTAGTGATAGCGTTAGGGTTAGGGCTAGGGTTAGGGTTAGAGTTAGGGTTAGGGTTAGGGCTAGGTTTAGGGTTAGGGTTAGGGCTAGGGTTTGGGTTAGGATTCGGGTTAGGGATAGGGTTAGGGTTTGGGTTAGTGATAGGGTTAGGGTTAGGGTTAGGGCTAGGGCTAGGGTTAGGGTTAGGTTTAGGGTTAGGCTTAGGGCTAGGGTTAGTGTTAGGGTCAGGGTTAGGGCTAGAGTTAGGGTTAGGGTTAGGGTTAGGGTTAGGGTTAGGGTTATGGTTAGGGCTAGGATTAGGGTTAGGTTTAGGGTTAGGGTTAGGGTTATGGTTAGGGTTAGGGCTAGGGTTAGGGTTAGGGTTAGGGTTAGGGTTAGGGCTATGGTTTGGGTTAGTGTTAGGGTTAGTTTTAGGGCTAGGGTCAGGGTTAGGTTTAGGGTTAGGGTTAGGGTTCGGGCTAGGGTTAGGGTAAGGGTTAGGGCTACGGTTAGGGTTAGGGTTAGGGCTAGTGTTAGGGCTAGGGTTAGGGTTAGGGTTAGGGTTAGGGTTAGGGTTAGGGTTAGGGTTAGGTCTAGGGTTAGGGTTAGGGTTATCATCATCATCATCATCATCATCATCATCATCTTCATCATCATTTAGGGTTAGGGTTAGGGTTAGGGTTAGGGTTCGGGCTAGGGTTAGGGTTAGGGTTAGGGTTAGGGTTAGAGTTAGGGTTTGGGTTAGGGTTAGAGTTAGGGTTAGGGTTGTCGTCATCATCATCATCATCATCATCATCATCATCATTATCATCATCACCATCATTTAGTGTTAGGGTTAGGGTTAGGGTTAGGGTTATCATCATCATCACCATCATCATCATCATCATCATCACCATCATCATCATTTAGGGTTAGTGTTAGGGTTAGGTTTAGGTTTGGGGTTAGGGTTAGGTCTAGGGTTAGGGTTAGGGTTAAGGTTAGGGTTAGGGTTAGGGCTAGTGTTAGGATTAGGGTTAGGGTTAGGGTTAGGGTTAGGGCTAGGATTAGGGTTAGGGTTAGGGTTAGGGTTAGGGCTAGGGTTAGGGTTAGGGTTAGGGTTAGGAGAGGGTTAGGGTTAGGGTTAGGGCTAGGGTTAGGGTTGGGCTTAGGGTTCGCGTTAGGGTAAGGTTTAGGGTTAGGGCTAGGGTTAGGGTTAGGGTTAGTTGTAGGGTTAGGGTTATTATCATCATTATCATCATCATTATCATCATCATCATTTAGGGTTAGGGTTAGGGTTAGGGTTAGGGTTAGTGTTAGGCTTAGGGTTAGGGTTGGGCTTAGGGTTAGCGTTAGGGTTAGGTTTAGGGTTAGGGTTAGGGGTAGGTTTATGGTTAGGGTTAGGGCTAGGGCTAGGGTTAGGGTTAGGGTTAGGGTTAGGGTTAGGGTTCCGGTTAGAGTTAGGGTTAGTGTTAGGGCAAGGGTTAGGGTTAGGGTTAGGGTTAGGGTTAGGGTTAGGGCTAGGTTTAGGGTTAGGGTTAGGGCTAGGGTTAGGCTTAGCGTTAGGGTTAGGGTTTGGGTTAGTGATAGGGTTAGGGTTATGGTTAGGGCTAGGGTTAGGTTTAGCGTTAGGGTTAGGGTTAGGGCTAGGGTTAGGGTTAGCGTTAGGGTTAGGGTTAGGGTTAGGGTTATGGTTAGGTTTAGGGTTAGGGCTAGGGTTAGGGTTAGGGTTAGCGTTAGGGTTAGGGCTAGGATTAGGGTTCGGGTTAGGGTTAGGGTTAGGGCTAGGGTTAGGGTTAGGGTTAGGGTTATGGTTAGGGTTAGGGCTAGGGTTAGGGTTAGGGTTAGGGTTAGGGCTATGGTTTGGGTTAGGGTTAGGGTTAGTGTTAGGGCTAGGGTTAGGTTTAGGGTTAGGGTTAGGGTTAGGGTTCGGGCTAGGGTTAGGGTAAGGGTTAGGGCTAGGGTTAGGGTTAGGGCTAGGGTTAGGGCTAGGTTTAGGGTTAGGGTTTGGGTTAGATTTGGAGTTAGGCTTAGGGTTAGGGTTAGGGTTAGGGTTATGGTTAGGGCTAGGGTTAGGGTTAGGCTTAGGGTTAGGGTTAGGGTTATGGTTAGGGTTAGGGTTAGGGCTAGGGTTAGGGTTAGGATTAGCGTTAGTGTTAGGGCTAGGATTAGGGTTAGGGTTCGGGTTAGGGTTAGGGCTAGGGTTAGGGTTAGGGTTAGGGTTATGGTTAGGGTTAGGGTTAGGGGTAGGGTTATGGTTAGGGTTAGGGCTAGGGCTACGGTTAGGGTTAGGGTTAGGGTTAGGGTTAGGGTTCCGGTTAGGGTTAGTGTTCGGGCAAGGGTTAGGGTTAGGGTTAGGGTTAGGGTTAGTGCAAGGTTTAGGGTTAGGGTTAGGGCTAGGGTTAGGGTTAGGGTTAGGGTTAGGGTTTGGGTTAGTGATAGGGTTAGGGTTATGGTTAGGGCTAGGGTTAGGGTTAGCGTTAGGGTTTGGGTTAGGGTTAGGGTTATGGTTAGGTTTAGGGTTAGGGCTAGGGTTAGGGTTAGGGTTAGCGTTAGGGTTAGGGTTAGGGTTAGGGTTATGTTTAGCGTTAGGGCTAGGGTTAGGGTTAGGGTTAGTGTTAGGGTTAGGGCTATGGTTTGGGTTAGGGTTAGGGTTAGTGTTAGGGCTAGGGCCAGGGTTAGGTTTAGGGTTAGGGTTAGGGTTAGGTTTCGGGCTAGAGTTAGGGTAAGGGTTAGGGCTAGGGTTAGGGTTAGGTCTAGGGTTAGGGTTAGGGTTAGGGTTAGGGTTAGGGTTAGGGTTAGGGTTAGGGTTAGGGTTAGGTCTAGGGTTAGGGTTTGGGTTATGATCATAATCATCATCATCTTCATCATCATTTAGGGTTAGGGTTAGGGATAGGGTTAAGGTTCGGGCTAGGGTTAGGGTTAGGGTTAGGGTTAGGGTTAGGGTTAGAGTTAGGGTTTCGGTTAGGGTTAGAGTTAGGGTTAGAGTTGTCGTCATCATCATCATCATCATCATCATCATCATCATTATCATCATCACCATCATTTAGTGTTAGGGTTAGGGTTAGGGTTAGGGTTGTCATCATCATCACCATCATCATCATCATCATCATCACCATCATCATCATTTAGGGTTAGTGTTAGGGTAAGGGTTAGGGTTAGGGTTAGTGTTAGGTTTAGGGTTAGGTTTAGGTTTGGGGTTAGGGTTAGGTCTAGGGTTAGGGTTAGGGTTAAGGTTAGGGTTAGGGTTAGGGCTAGTGTTAGGATTAGGGTTAGGGTTAGGGTTAGGGTTAGGGCTCGGATTAGGGTTAGGGTTAGGGTTAGGGTTAGGGCTAGGGTTAGGGTTAGGGTTAGGGTTAGGTGAGGGTTAGGGTTAGGGTTAAGGCTAGGGTTAGGGTTGGGCTTAGGGTTCGCGTTAGGGTAAGGTTTCGGGTTAGGGCTAGGGTTAGGGTTAGGGTTAGTTGTAGGGTTCGGGTTATTATCATCATTATCATCATCATTATCATCATCATCATTTAGGGTAAGGGTTAGGGTTAGGGTTAGTGTTAGTGTTAGGCTTAGAGTTAGGGTTGGGCTTAGGGTTAGCGTTAGGGTTAGGTTTAGGGTTAGGGTTAGGGATAGTGTTATGGTTAGGGTTAGGGCTAGGGCTAGGGTTAGGGTTAGGGTTAGGGTTAGGGTTCCGGTTAGGGTTAGGGTTCGTGTTAGGGCAAGGGTTAGGGTTAGGGTTAGGGTTAGGGCTAGGTTTAGGGTTAGGGTTAGGGCTAGGGTTAGGGTTAGGGTGAGGGTTAGGGTTTGGGTTAGTGATAGGGTTAGGGTTATGGTTAGGGCTAGGGTTAGGGTTAGCGTTAGGGTTAGGGTTAGGGTTAGGGTTATGGTTAGGTTTAGGGTTAGGGCTAGGGTTAGGGTTAGGGTTAGCGTTAGGGTTAGGGCTAGGGTTAGGGTTAGGGTTAGGGTTAGGGCTATGGTTTGGGTTAGTGTTAGGGTTAGTTTTAGGGCTAGGGTCAGGGTTAGGTTTAGGGTTAGGGTTAGGGTTCGGGCTAGGGTTAGGGTAAGGGTTAGGGCTACGGTTAGGGTTAGGGTTAGGGCTAGTGTTAGGGCTAGGGTTAGGGTTAGGGTTAGGGTTAGGGTTAGGGTTAGGGTTAGGGTTAGGTCTAGGGTTAGGGTTAGGGTTATCATCATCATCATCATCATCATCATCATCATCTTCATCATCATTTAGGGTTAGGGTTAGGGTTAGGGTTAGGGTTCGGGCTAGGGTTAGGGTTAGGGTTAGGGTTAGGGTTAGAGTTAGGGTTTGGGTTAGGGTTAGAGTTAGGGTTAGGGTTGTCGTCATCATCATCATCATCATCATCATCATCATCATTATCATCATCACCATCATTTAGTGTTAGGGTTAGGGTTAGGGTTAGGGTTATCATCATCATCACCATCATCATCATCATCATCATCACCATCATCATCATTTAGGGTTAGTGTTAGGGTTAGGTTTAGGTTTGGGGTTAGGGTTAGGTCTAGGGTTAGGGTTAGGGTTAAGGTTAGGGTTAGGGTTAGGGCTAGTGTTAGGATTAGGGTTAGGGTTAGGGTTAGGGTTAGGGCTAGGATTAGGGTTAGGGTTAGGGTTAGGGTTAGGGCTAGGGTTAGGGTTAGGGTTAGGGTTAGGAGAGGGTTAGGGTTAGGGTTAGGGCTAGGGTTAGGGTTGGGCTTAGGGTTCGCGTTAGGGTAAGGTTTAGGGTTAGGGCTAGGGTTAGGGTTAGGGTTAGTTGTAGGGTTAGGGTTATTATCATCATTATCATCATCATTATCATCATCATCATTTAGGGTTAGGGTTAGGGTTAGGGTTAGGGTTAGTGTTAGGCTTAGGGTTAGGGTTGGGCTTAGGGTTAGCGTTAGGGTTAGGTTTAGGGTTAGGGTTAGGGGTAGGTTTATGGTTAGGGTTAGGGCTAGGGCTAGGGTTAGGGTTAGGGTTAGGGTTAGGGTTAGGGTTCCGGTTAGAGTTAGGGTTAGTGTTAGGGCAAGGGTTAGGGTTAGGGTTAGGTTTAGGGTTAGGGTTAGGGCTAGGTTTAGGGTTAGGGTTAGGGCTAGGGTTAGGCTTAGCGTTAGGGTTAGGGTTTGGGTTAGTGATAGGGTTAGGGTTATGGTTAGGGCTAGGGTTAGGTTTAGCGTTAGGGTTAGGGTTAGGGCTAGGGTTAGGGTTAGCGTTAGGGTTAGGGTTAGGGTTAGGGTTATGGTTAGGTTTAGGGTTAGGGCTAGGGTTAGGGTTAGGGTTAGCGTTAGGGTTAGGGCTAGGATTAGGGTTCGGGTTAGGGTTAGGGTTAGGGCTAGGGTTAGGGTTAGGGTTAGGGTTATGGTTAGGGTTAGGGCTAGGGTTAGGGTTAGGGTTAGGGTTAGGGCTATGGTTTGGGTTAGGGTTAGGGTTAGTGTTAGGGCTAGGGTTAGGTTTAGGGTTAGGGTTAGGGTTAGGGTTCGGGCTAGGGTTAGGGTAAGGGTTAGGGCTAGGGTTAGGGTTAGGGCTAGGGTTAGGGCTAGGTTTAGGGTTAGGGTTTGGGTTAGATTTGGAGTTAGGCTTAGGGTTAGGGTTAGGGTTAGGGTTATGGTTAGGGCTAGGGTTAGGGTTAGGCTTAGGGTTAGGGTTAGGGTTATGGTTAGGGTTAGGGTTAGGGCTAGGGTTAGGGTTAGGATTAGCGTTAGTGTTAGGGCTAGGATTAGGGTTAGGGTTCGGGTTAGGGTTAGGGCTAGGGTTAGGGTTAGGGTTAGGGTTATGGTTAGGGTTAGGGTTAGGGGTAGGGTTATGGTTAGGGTTAGGGCTAGGGCTACGGTTAGGGTTAGGGTTAGGGTTAGGGTTAGGGTTCCGGTTAGGGTTAGTGTTCGGGCAAGGGTTAGGGTTAGGGTTAGGGTTAGGGTTAGGGCAAGGTTTAGGGTTAGGGTTAGGGCTAGGGTTAGGGTTAGGGTTAGGGTTAGGGTTTGGGTTAGTGATAGGGTTAGGGTTATGGTTAGGGCTAGGGTTAGGGTTAGCGTTAGGGTTTGGGTTAGGGTTAGGGTTATGGTTAGGTTTAGGGTTAGGGCTAGGGTTAGGGTTAGGGTTAGCGTTAGGGTTAGGGTTAGGGTTAGGGTTATGTTTAGCGTTAGGGCTAGGGTTAGGGTTAGGGTTAGTGTTAGGGTTAGGGCTATGGTTTGGGTTAGGGTTAGGGTTAGTGTTAGGGCTAGGGCCAGGGTTAGGTTTAGGGTTAGGGTTAGGGTTAGGTTTCGGGCTAGAGTTAGGGTAAGGGTTAGGGCTAGGGTTAGGGTTAGGTCTAGGGTTAGGGTTAGGGTTAGGGTTAGGGTTAGGGTTAGGGTTAGGGTTAGGGTTAGGGTTAGGGTTAGGTCTAGGGTTAGGGTTTGGGTTATGATCATAATCATCATCATCTTCATCATCATTTAGGGTTAGGGTTAGGGATAGGGTTAAGGTTCGGGCTAGGGTTAGGGTTAGGGTTAGGGTTAGGGTTAGGGTTAGAGTTAGGGTTTCGGTTAGGGTTAGAGTTAGGGTTAGAGTTGTCGTCATCATCATCATCATCATCATCATCATCATCATTATCATCATCACCATCATTTAGTGTTAGGGTTAGGGTTAGGGTTAGGGTTGTCATCATCATCACCATCATCATCATCATCATCATCACCATCATCATCATTTAGGGTTAGTGTTAGGGTAAGGGTTAGGGTTAGGGTTAGTGTTAGGTTTAGGGTTAGGTTTAGGTTTGGGGTTAGGGTTAGGTCTAGGGTTAGGGTTAGGGTTAAGGTTAGGGTTAGGGTTAGGGCTAGTGTTAGGATTAGGGTTAGGGTTAGGGTTAGGGTTAGGGCTCGGATTAGGGTTAGGGTTAGGGTTAGGGTTAGGGCTAGGGTTAGGGTTAGGGTTAGGGTTAGGTGAGGGTTAGGGTTAGGGTTAAGGCTAGGGTTAGGGTTGGGCTTAGGGTTCGCGTTAGGGTAAGGTTTCGGGTTAGGGCTAGGGTTAGGGTTAGGGTTAGTTGTAGGGTTCGGGTTATTATCATCATTATCATCATCATTATCATCATCATCATTTAGGGTAAGGGTTAGGGTTAGGGTTAGTGTTAGTGTTAGGCTTAGAGTTAGGGTTGGGCTTAGGGTTAGCGTTAGGGTTAGGTTTAGGGTTAGGGTTAGGGATAGTGTTATGGTTAGGGTTAGGGCTAGGGCTAGGGTTAGGGTTAGGGTTAGGGTTAGGGTTCCGGTTAGGGTTAGGGTTCGTGTTAGGGCAAGGGTTAGGGTTAGGGTTAGGGTTAGGGCTAGGTTTAGGGTTAGGGTTAGGGCTAGGGTTAGGGTTAGGGTGAGGGTTAGGGTTTGGGTTAGTGATAGGGTTAGGGTTATGGTTAGGGCTAGGGTTAGGGTTAGCGTTAGGGTTAGGGTTAGGGTTAGGGTTATGGTTAGGTTTAGGGTTAGGGCTAGGGTTAGGGTTAGGGTTAGCGTTAGGGTTAGGGCTAGGATTAGGGTTCGGGTTAGGGTTAGGGTTAGGGCGAGGGTTAGGGTTAGGGTTAGGGTTATGGTTAGGGTTAGGGCTAGGGTTAGGGTTAGGGTTAGGGTTAGGGTTAGGGCTATGGTTTGGGTTAGGGTTAGGGTTAGTGTTAGGGCTAGGGCCAGGGTTAGGTTTAGGGTTAGGGTTAGGGTTAGGGTTCGGGCTAGGGTTAGGGCAAGGGTTAGGGCTAGGGTTAGGGTTAGGGCTAGGGTTAGGGCTAGGGTTAGGGCTAGGGTTAGGGTTAGGGTTAGCGTTAGGCTTAGGGTTAGGGTTAGGGTTAGGGTTAGGGTTAGGGCTAGGTTTAGGGTTAGGGTTAGGGCTAGGGTTAGGCTTAGGGTTAGGGTTAGGGTTTGGGTTAGTGATAGGGTTAGGGTTATGGTTAGGGCTAGGGTTAGGTTTAGCGTTAGGGTTAGGGTTAGGGCTAGGGTTAGGGTTAGCGTTAGGGTTAGGGTTAGGGTTATGGTTAGGTTTAGGGTTAGGGCTAGGGTTAGGGTTAGGGTTAGCGTTAGGGTTAGGGCTAGGATTAGGGTTCGGGTTAGGGTTAGGG
>NW_027252285.1:172500-182500 GCF_044704955.1 Pristiophorus japonicus
ATCATCATCATCATCATCATCATCATCATCATCATCATCATCATCATCACCATCATTTAGTGTTAGGGTTAGGGTTAGGGTTAGGGTTATCATCATCATCATCATCGTCACCATCATCATCATTTAGGGTTAGTGTTAGGGTAAGGGTTAGGGTTAGGGTTAGGGTTAGGGTTCGGTTTAGGGTTGGGGTTAGGGTTAGGGCTAGGGTTAGGGTTAGGGTTAGGGTTATGGTTAGGGTTAGGGCTAGTGTTAGGGTTAGGTTTAGGGCTAGGGCTAGGGTTAGGCTTAGGGTTAGGATTAGGGCTATGGTTAGGGTTAGGGTTAGGGTTAGGGTTAGGTTTCGGGCTAGAGTTAGGGTAAGGGTTAGGGCTAGGGTTAGGGTTAGGGCTAGGGTTAGGGCTAGGGTTAGGGTTAGGGTTTGGGTTAGGTTTGGAGTTAGGCTTAGGGTTAGGGTTAGGGTTAGGGTTATGGTTAGGGCTAGGGTTAGGGTTAGGGTTAGGGTTAGGGTTAGTGTTAGGGTTATGGTTAGGGTTAGGGTTAGGGCTATGGTTAGGGTTAGGGTTAGCGTTAGTGTCAGGGCTAGGATTAGGGTTAGGGTTAGGGTATGTTTGTCGTTAGGGCTAGGGTTAGGGTTAGGGTTAGGGTTAGGGTTAGGGTTAGGGTTACGGTTAGGGTTAGGGTTAGGATTAGGGTTAGGGTTCGGGCTATGGTTTGGGTTAGGGTTAGGGTTAGTGTTAGGGCTAGGGCCAGGGTTAGGTTTAGGGTTAGGGTTATGGTTAGGTTTCGGGCTAGAGTTAGGGTAAGGGTTAGGGCTAGGGTTAGGGTTAGGGCTAGGGTTAGGGCTAGGGTTAGGGTTAGGGTTTGGGTTAGGTTTGGAGTTAGGCTTAGGGTTAGGGTTAGGGTTATGGTTAGGGCTAGGGTTAGGGTTAGGGTTAGGGTTAGGGTTAAGGTTAGGGTTATGGTTAGGGTTAGGGTTAGGGCTAGGGTTAGGGTTAGGGTTAGCGTTAGTGTTAGGGCTAGGATTAGGGTTAGGGTTCGGGTTAGGGTTAGGGCTAGGGTTAGGGTTAGGGTTAGGGTTATGGTTAGGGTTGGGCTAGGGTTAGGGTTAGGGTTAGGGTTAGGGTTCGGGCTATGGTTTGGGTTAGTGTTAGGGTTAGTGTTAGGGCTAGGGTCAGGGTTAGGTTTAGGGTTAGGGTTAGGGTTCGGGCTAGGGTTAGGGTAAGGGTTAGGGCTAGGGTTAGGGTTAGGGTTAGGGCTAGGGTTAGGGCTAGGGTTAGGGTTAGGGTTAGGGTTAGGTTAGGGTTAGGGTTAGGGTTAGGGCTAGGGTTAGGGTTAGGGTTATCATCATCATCATCATCATCATCATCGTCGTCATCATCATTTAGGGTTAGGGTTAGGGTTAGGGTTAGGGTTAGGGTTAGGGCTAGGTTTAGGGTTAGGGTTAGGGTTAGGGTTAGGGTTAGGGTTAAAGTTAGGGTTCGGGTTAGAGTTAGAGTTAGGGTTAGGGTTATCGTCATCATCATCATCATCATCATCATCATCATCATCATCATCATCATCATCACCATCATTTAGTGTTAGGGTTAGGGTTAGGGTTAGGGTTATCATCATCATCATCATCGTCACCATCATCATCATTTAGTGTTAGTGTTAGGGTAAGGGTTAGGGTTAGGGTTAGGGTTAGGGTTCGGTTTAGGGTTGGGGTTAGGGTTAGGGCTAGGGTTAGGGTTAGGGTTAGGGTTATGGTTAGGGTTAGGGCTAGTGTTAGGGTTAGGTTTAGGGCTAGGGCTAGGGTTAGGCTTAGGGTTAGGATTAGGGCTATGGTTAGGGTTAGGGTTAGGGTTAGGGTTAGGTTTCGGGCTAGAGTTAGGGTAAGGGTTAGGGCTAGGGTTAGGGTTAGGGCTAGGGTTAGGGCTAGGGTTAGGGTTAGGGTTTGGGTTAGGTTTGGAGTTAGGCTTAGGGTTATGGTTAGGGTTAGGGTTAGGGCTAGGGTTAGGGTTAGGGTTAGCGTTAGTGTCAGGGCTAGGATTAGGGTTAGGGTTCGGGTTAGGGTTAGGGCTAGGGTTAGGGTTAGGGTTAGGGTTATGGTTAGGGTTAGGGCTAGGGTTAGGGTTAGGGTTAGGGTTAGGGTTCGGGCTATGGTTTGGGTTAGTGTTAGGGTTAGTGTTAGTGCTAGGGTCAGGGTTAGGTTTAGGGTTAGGGTTAGGGTTCGGGCTAGGGTTAGGGTAAGGGTTAGGGCTAGGGTTAGGGTTAGGATTAGGGCTAGGGTTAGGGCTAGGGTTAGGGTTAGGGTTAGGGTTAGGTTAGGGTTAGGGTTAGGGCTAGGGTTAGGGTTAGCGTTATCATCATCATCATCATCATCATCATCATCATCGTCATCATCATTTAGGGTTAGGGTTAGGGTTAGGGTTAGGGTTAGGGTTAGGGCTAGGTTTAGGGTTAGGGTTAGGGTTAGGGTTAGGGTTTGGGTTAGAGTTAGGGTTCGGGTTAGAGTTAGAGTTAGGGTTAGGGTTATCGTCATCATCATCATCATCATTTAGGGTTAGTGTTAGGGTAAGGGTTAGGGTTAGGGTTAGGGTTAGGGTTCGGTTTAGGGTTGGGGTTAGGGTTAGGGCTAGGGTTAGGGTTAGGGTTAGGGTTATGGTTAGGGTTAGGGCTAGTGTTAGGGTTAGGTTTAGGGCTAGGGCTAGGGTTAGGCTTAGGGTTAGGATTAGGGCTATGGTTAGGGTTAGGGTTAGGGTTAGGGTTAGGCTTAGAGCTAGGGTTAGGGTTAGGGTTAGGGCTAGGGTTAGGGTTAGGGTTAGGGTTAGGGTTAGGGTTTGGTTTAGTGATAGCGTTAGGGTTAGGGCTAGGGTTAGGGTTAGAGTTAGGGTTAGGGTTAGGGCTAGGTTTAGGGTTAGGGTTAGGGCTAGGGTTTGGGTTAGGATTCGGGTTAGGGTTAGGGTTAGGGTTTGGGTTAGTGATAGGGTTAGGGTTAGGGTTAGGGTTAGGGCTAGGGTTAGGGTTAGGTTTAGGGTTAGGCTTAGGGCTAGGGTTAGTGTTAGGGTCAGGGTTAGGGCTAGAGTTAGGGTTAGGGTTAGGGTTAGGGTTAGGGTTAGGGTTATGGTTAGGGCTAGGATTAGGGTTAGGGTTAGGGTTAGGGTTAGGGTTAGGGTTATGGTTAGGGTTAGGGTTAGGGCTATGGTTAGGGTTAGGGTTAGCGTTAGTGTTAGGGCTAGGATTAGGGTTAGGGTTCGGGTTAGGGTTAGGGCTAGGTTTAGGGTTAGGGTTAGGGTTAGGGTTAGGGTTCGGGCTAGGGTTAGGGTAAGGGTTAGGGCTACGGTTAGGGTTAGGGTTAGGGCTAGTGTTAGGGCTAGGGTAAGGGTTAGGGTTAGGGTTAGGGTTAGGGTTAGGGTTAGGGTTAGGTCTAGGGTTAGGGTTAGGGTTATCATCATCATCATCATCATCATCATCATCATCATCTTCATCATCATTTAGGGTTAGGGTTCGGGTTAGGGTTAGGGTTAGGGTTAGAGTTAGGGTTTTGGGTTAGGGTTAGAGTTAGGGTTAGGGTTGTCGTCATCATCATCATCATCATCATCATCATCATCATTATCATCATCACCATCATTTAGTGTTAGGGTTAGGGTTAGGGTTAGGGTTATCATCATCATCACCATCATCATCATCATCATCATCACCATCATCATCATTTAGGGTTAGTGTTAGGGTTAGGTTTAGGTTTGGGGTTAGGGTTAGGTCTAGGGTTAGGGTTAGGGTTAAGGTTAGGGTTAGGGTTAGGGCTAGTGTTAGGATTAGGGTTAGGTTTAGGGTTAGGGTTAGGGCTAGGATTAGGGTTAGGGTTAGGGTTAGGGTTAGGGCTAGGGTTAGGGTTAGGGTTAGGGTTAGGAGAGGGTTAGGGTTAGGGTTAGGGCTAGGGTTAGGGTTGGGCTTAGGGTTCGCGTTAGGGTAAGGTTTAGGGTTAGGGCTAGGGTTAGGGTTAGGGTTAGTTGTAGGGTTAGGGTTATTATCATCATTATCATCATCATTATCATCATCATCATTTAGGGTTAGGGTTAGGGTTAGGGTTAGGGTTTGTGTTAGGCTTAGGGTTAGGGTTGGGCTTAGGGTTAGCGTTAGGGTTAGGTTTAGGGTTAGGGTTAGGGGTAGGGTTATGGTTAGGGTTAGGGCTAGGGCTAGGGTTAGGGTTAGGGTTAGGGTTAGGGTTAGGGTTCCGGTTAGGGTTAGGGTTAGTGTTAGGGCAAGGGTTAGGGTTAGGGTTAGGGTTAGGGTTAGGGTTAGGGCTAGGTTTAGGGTTAGGGTTAGGGCTAGGGTTAGGCTTAGGGTTAGGGTTAGGGTTTGGGTTAGTGATAGGGTTAGGGTTATGGTTAGGGCTAGGGTTAGGTTTAGCGTTAGGGTTAGGGTTAGGGCTAGGGTTAGGGTTAGCGTTAGGGTTAGGGTTAGGGTTAGGGTTATGGTTAGGTTTAGGGTTAGGGCTAGGGTTAGGGTTAGGGTTAGCGTTAGGGTTAGGGCTAGGATTAGGGTTCGGGTTAGGGTTAGAGTTAGGGCTAGGGTTAGGGTGAAGGTTAGGGTTATGGTTAGGGTTAGGGCTAGGGTTAGGGTTAGGGTTAGGGTTAGGGCTATGGTTTGGGTTAGGGTTAGGGTTAGTGTTAGGGCTAGGGTTAGGTTTAGGGTTAGGGTTAGGGTTAGGGTTCGGGCTAGGGTTAGGGTAAGGGTTAGGGCTAGGGTTAGGGTTAGGGCTAGGGTTAGGGCTAGGGTTAGGGTTAGGGTTTGGGTTAGATTTGAAGTTAGGCTTAGGGTTAGGGTTAGGGTTAGGGTTATGGTTAGGGCTAGGGTTAGGGTTAGGCTTAGGGTTAGGGTTAGGGTTATGGTTAGGGTTAGGGTTAGGGCTAGGGTTAGGGTTAGGATTAGCGTTAGTGTTAGGGCTAGGATTAGGGTTAGGGTTCGGGTTAGGGTTAGGGCTAGGGTTAGGGTTAGGGTTAGGGTTATGGTTAGGGTTAGGGTTAGGGGTAGGGTTATGGTTAGGGTTAGGGCTAGGGCTACGGTTAGGGTTAGGGTTAGGGTTAGGGTTAGGGTTCCGGTTAGGGTTAGGGTTAGTGTTCGGGCAAGGGTTAGGGTTAGGGTTAGGGTTAGGGTTAGGGCAAGGTTTAGGGTTAGGGTTAGGGCTAGGGTTAGGGTTAGGGTTAGGGTTAGGGTTTGGGTTAGTGATAGGGTTAGGGTTATGGTTAGGGCTAGGGTTAGGGTTAGCGTTAGGGTTTGGGTTAGGGTTAGGGTTATGGTTAGGTTTAGGGTTAGGGCTAGTGTTAGGGTTAGGGTTAGCGTTAGGGTTAGGGTTAGGGTTAGGGTTATGTTTAGCGTTAGGGCTAGGGTTAGGGTTAGGGTTAGTGTTAGGGTTAGGGCTATGGTTTGGGTTAGGGTTAGGGTTAGTGTTAGGGCTAGGGCCAGGGTTAGGTTTAGGGTTAGGGTTAGGGTTAGGTTTCGGGCTAGAGTTAGGGTAAGGGTTAGGGCTAGGGTTAGGGTTAGATCTAGGGTTAGGGTTAGGGTTAGGGTTAGGGTTAGGGTTAGGGTTAGGGTTAGGGTTAGGTCTAGGGTTAGGGTTTGGGTTATCATCATCATCATCATCATCTTCATCATCATTTAGGGTTAGGGTTAGGGATAGGGTTAAGGTTCGGGCTAGGGTTAGGGTTAGGGTTAGGGTTAGGGTTAGGATTAGAGTTAGGGTTTGGGTTAGGGTTAGAGTTAGGGTTAGGGTTGTCGTCATCATCATCATCATCATCATCATCATCATCATTATCATCATCACCATCATTTAGTGTTAGGGTTAGGGTTAGGGTTAGGGTTGTCATCATCATCACCATCATCATCATCATCATCATCATCACCATCATCATCATTTAGGGTTAGTGTTAGGGTAAGGGTTAGGGTTAGGGTTAGTGTTAGGTTTAGGGTTAGGTTTAGGTTTGGGGTTAGGGTTAGGTCTAGGGTTAGGGTTAGGGTTAAGGTTAGGGTTAGGGTTAGGGCTAGTGTTAGGATTAGGGTTAGGGTTAGGGTTAGGGTTAGGGCTCGGATTAGGGTTAGGGTTAGGGTTAGGGTTAGGGTTAGGGCTAGGGTTAGGGTTAGGGTTAGGGTTAGGTGAGGGTTAGGGTTAGGGTTCGGGCTAGGGTTAGGGTTGGGCTTAGGGTTCGCGTTAGGGTAAGGTTTCGGGTTAGGGCTAGGGTTAGGGTTAGGGTTAGTTGTAGGGTTCGGGTTATTATCATCATTATCATCATCATTATCATCATCATCATTTAGGGTAAGGGTTAGGGTTAGGGTTAGTGTTAGTGTTAGGCTTAGAGTTAGGGTTGGGCTTAGGGTTAGCGTTAGGGTTAGGTTTAGGGTTAGGGTTAGGGATAGTGTTATGGTTAGGGTTAGGGCTAGGGCTAGGGTTAGGGTTAGGGTTAGGGTTAGGGTTCCGGTTAGGGTTAGGGTTAGTGTTAGGGCAAGGGTTAGGGTTAGGGTTAGGGTTAGGGTTAGGGTTAGGGTTAGGGCTAGGTTTAGGGTTAGGGTTAGGGCTAGGGTTAGGGTTAGGGTGAGGGTTAGGGTTTGGGTTAGTGATAGGGTTAGGGTTATGGTTAGGGCTAGGGTTAGGGTTAGCGTTAGGGTTAGGGTTAGGGTTAGGGTTATGGTTAGGTTTAGGGTTAGGGCTCGGGTTAGGGTTAGGGTTAGCGTTAGGGTTAGGGCTAGGATTAGGGTTCGGGTTAGGGTTAGGGTTAGGGCGAGGGTTAGGGTTAGGGTTAGGGTTATGGTTAGGGTTAGGGCTAGGGTTAGGGTTAGGGTTAGGGTTAGGATTAGGGCTATGGTTTGGGTTAGGGTTAGGGTTAGTGTTAGGGCTAGGGCCAGGGTTAGGTTTAGGGTTAGGGTTAGGGTTAGGGTTCGGGCTAGGGTTAGGGCAAGGGTTAGGGCTAGGGTTAGGGTTAGGGCTAGGGTTAGGGCTAGGGTTAGGGCTAGGGTTAGGGTTAGGGTTAGCGTTAGGGTTAGGGCTATGGTTTGGGTTAGGGTTAGGGTTAGTGTTAGGGCTAGGGCCAGGGTTAGGTTTAGGGTTAGGGTTAGGGTTAGGGTTAGGGTTAGGTTTCGGGCTAGAGTTAGGGTAAGGGTTAGGGCTAGGGTTAGGGTTAGGTCTAGGGTTAGGGTTAGGGTTAGGGTTAGGGTTAGGGTTAGGGTTAGGGTTAGGGTTAGGTCTAGGGTTAGGGTTTGGGTTATCATCATCATCATCATCATCTTCATCATCATTTAGGGTTAGGGTTAGGGATAGGGTTAAGGTTCGGGCTAGGGTTAGGGTTAGGTTTAGGGTTAGGGTTAGGGTTAGAGTTAGGGTTTGGGTTAGGGTTAGAGTTAGGGTTAGGGTTGTCGTCATCATCATCATCATCATCATCATCATCATCATCATTATCATCATCACCATCATTTAGTGTTAGGGTTAGGGTTAGGGTTAGGGTTGTTATCATCATCACCATAATCATCATCATCATCATCACCATCATCATCATTTAGGGTTAGTGTTAGGGTACGGGTTAGGGTTAGGGTTAGTGTTAGGTTTAGGGTTAGGTTTAGGTTTGGGGTTAGGGTTAGGTCTAGGGTTAGGGTTAGGGTTAAGGTTAGGGTTAGGGTTAGGGCTAGTGTTAGGATTAGGGTTAGGGTTAGGGTTAGGGTTAGGGCTCGGATTAGGGTTAGGGTTAGGGTTAGGGTTAGGGCTAGGGTTAGGGTTAGGGTTAGGGTTAGGTGAGGGTTAGGGTTAGGGTTAGGGCTAGGATTAGGGTTGGGCTTAGGGTTCGCGTTAGGGTAAGGTTTCGGGTTAGGGCTAGGGTTAGGGTTCGGGTTAGTTGTAGGGTTCGGGTTATTGTCATCATTATCATCATCATTATCATCATCATCATTTAGGGTAAGGGTTAGGGTTAGGGTTAGTATTAGTGTTAGGCTTAGAGTTAGGGTTGGGCTTAGGGTTAGCGTTAGGGTTAGGTTTAGGGTTAGGGTTAGGGATAGTGTTATGGTTAGGGTTAGGGCTAGGGCTAGGGTTAGGGTTAGGGTTAGGGTTCCGGTTAGGGTTAGGGTTAGTGTTAGGGCAAGGGTTAGGGTTAGGGTTAGGGTTAGGGTTAGGGTTAGGGTTAGGGCTAGGTTTAGGGTTAGGGTTAGGGCTAGGTTTAGGGTTAGGGTGAGGGTTAGGGTTTGGGTTAGTGATAGGGTTAGGGTTATGGTTAGGGCTAGGGTTAGGGTTAGCGTTAGGGTTAGGGTTAGGGTTAGGGTTATGGTTAGGTTTAGGGTTAGGGTTAGGGTTAGCGTTAGGGTTAGGGCTAGGATTAGGGTTCGGGTTAGGGTTAGGGTTAGGGCGAGGGTTAGGGTTAGGGTTAGGGTTATGGTTAGGGTTAGGGCTAGGGTTAGGGTTAGGGTTAGGGTTAGGGTTAGGGCTATGGTTTGGGTTAGGGTTAGGGTTAGTGTTAGGGCTAGGGCCAGGGTTAGGTTTAGGGTTAGGGTTAGGGTTAGGGTTCGGGCTAGGGTTAGGGCAAGGGTTAGGGCTAGGGTTAGGGTTAGGGCTAGGGTTAGGGCTAGGGTTAGGGCTAGGGTTAGGGTTAGGGTTAGCGTTAGGCTTAGGGTTAGGGTTAGGGTTAGGGTTAGGGTTAGGGCTAGGTTTAGGGTTAGGGTTAGGGCTAGGGTTAGGCTTAGGGTTAGCGTTAGGGTTTGGGTTAGGGTTAGGGTTATGGTTAGGTTTAGGGTTAGGGCTAGTGTTAGGGTTAGGGTTAGCGTTAGGGTTAGGGTTAGGGTTAGGGTTATGTTTAGCGTTAGGGCTAGGGTTAGGGTTAGGGTTAGTGTTAGGGTTAGGGCTATGGTTTGGGTTAGGGTTAGGGTTAGTGTTAGGGCTAGGGCCAGGGTTAGGTTTAGGGTTAGGGTTAGGGTTAGGTTTCGGGCTAGAGTTAGGGTAAGGGTTAGGGCTAGGGTTAGGGTTAGATCTAGGGTTAGGGTTAGGGTTAGGGTTAGGGTTAGGGTTAGGGTTAGGGTTAGGGTTAGGTCTAGGGTTAGGGTTTGGGTTATCATCATCATCATCATCATCTTCATCATCATTTAGGGTTAGGGTTAGGGATAGGGTTAAGGTTCGGGCTAGGGTTAGGGTTAGGGTTAGGGTTAGGGTTAGGATTAGAGTTAGGGTTTGGGTTAGGGTTAGAGTTAGGGTTAGGGTTGTCGTCATCATCATCATCATCATCATCATCATCATCATTATCATCATCACCATCATTTAGTGTTAGGGTTAGGGTAAGGGTTAGGGTTGTCATCATCATCACCATCATCATCATCATCATCATCATCACCATCATCATCATTTAGGGTTAGTGTTAGGGTAAGGGTTAGGGTTAGGGTTAGTGTTAGGTTTAGGGTTAGGTTTAGGTTTGGGGTTAGGGTTAGGTCTAGGGTTAGGGTTAGGGTTAAGGTTAGGGTTAGGGTTAGGGCTAGTGTTAGGATTAGGGTTAGGGTTAGGGTTAGGGTTAGGGCTCGGATTAGGGTTAGGGTTAGGGTTAGGGTTAGGGTTAGGGCTAGGGTTAGGGTTAGGGTTAGGGTTAGGTGAGGGTTAGGGTTAGGGTTCGGGCTAGGGTTAGGGTTGGGCTTAGGGTTCGCGTTAGGGTAAGGTTTCGGGTTAGGGCTAGGGTTAGGGTTAGGGTTAGTTGTAGGGTTCGGGTTATTATCATCATTATCATCATCATTATCATCATCATCATTTAGGGTAAGGGTTAGGGTTAGGGTTAGTGTTAGTGTTAGGCTTAGAGTTAGGGTTGGGCTTAGGGTTAGCGTTAGGGTTAGGTTTAGGGTTAGGGTTAGGGATAGTGTTATGGTTAGGGTTAGGGCTAGGGCTAGGGTTAGGGTTAGGGTTAGGGTTAGGGTTCCGGTTAGGGTTAGGGTTAGTGTTAGGGCAAGGGTTAGGGTTAGGGTTAGGGTTAGGGTTAGGGTTAGGGTTAGGGCTAGGTTTAGGGTTAGG
>NW_027252285.1:232500-245000 GCF_044704955.1 Pristiophorus japonicus
GGTTTAGCGTTAGGGTTAGGGTTAGGGTTAGGGTTATGGTTAGGTTTAGGGTTAGGGCTAGGGTTAGGGTTAGGGTTAGGGTTAGGGTTAGCGTTAGGGTTAGGGTTAGGGTTAGGGTATGTTTGTCGTTAGGGCTAGGGTTAGGGTTAGGGTTAGGGTTAGGGTTAGGGTTAGGGTTAAGGTTAGGGTTAGGGTTAGGGTTAGGATTAGGGTTAGGGTTCGGGCTATGGTTTGGGTTAGGGTTAGGGTTAGTGTTAGGGCTAGGGCCAGGGTTAGGTTTAGGGTTAGGGTTAGGGTTAGGTTTCGGGCTAGAGTTAGGGTAAGGGTTAGGGCTAGGGTTAGGGTTAGGGCTAGGGTTAGGGCTAGGGTTAGGGTTAGGGTTTGGGTTAGGTTTGGAGTTAGGCTTAGGGTTAGGGTTAGGGTTAGGGTTATGGTTAGGGCTAGGGTTAGGGTTAGGGTTAGGGTTAGGGTTAGGGTTAGGGTTAGGGTTATGGTTAGGGTTAGGGTTAGGGCTAGGGTTAGGGTTAGGGTTAGCGTTAGTGTTAGGGCTAGGATTAGGGTTAGGGTTCGGGTTAGGGTTAGGGCTAGGGTTAGGGTTAGGGTTAGGGTTATGGTTAGGGTTAGGGCTAGGGTTAGGGTTAGGGTTAGTGTTAGGGTTCGGGCTATGGTTTGGGTTAGTGTTAGGGTTAGTGTTAGGGCTAGGGTCAGGGTTAGGTTTAGGGTTAGGGTTAGGGTTCGGGCTAGGGTTAGGGTAAGGGTTAGGGCTAGGGCTAGGGTTAGGGTTAGGGCTAGGGTTAGGGCTAGGGTTAGGGTTAGGGTTAGGGTTCGGTTAGGGTTCGGGTTAGGGTTAGGGCTAGGGTTGGGTTAGGGTTATCATCATCATCATCATCATCATCATCATCATCGTCATCATCATTTAGGGTTAGGGTTAGGGTTAGGGTTAGGGTTAGGGTAAGGGCTAGGTTTAGGGTTAGGGTTAGGGTTAGGGTTAGGGTTAGGGTTAGAGTTAGGGTTCGGGTTAGAGTTAGAGTTAGGGTTAGGGTTATCGTCATCATCATCATCATCATCATCATCATCATCATCATCATCATCACCATCATTTAGTGTTAGGGTTAGGGTTAGGGTTAGGGTTATCATCATCATCATCATCGTCACCATCATCATCATTTAGGGTTAGTGTTAGGGTAAGGGTTAGGGTTAGGGTTAGGGTTAGGGTTCGGTTTAGGGTTGGGGTTAGGGTTAGGGCTAGGGTTAGGGTTAGGGTTAGGGTTATGGTTAGGGTTAGGGCTAGTGTTAGGGTAAGGTTTAGGGCTAGGGCTAGGGTTAGGCTTAGGGTTAGGATTAGAGCTATGGTTAAGGTTAGGGTTAGGGTTAGGGTTAGGCTTAGAGCTAGGGTTAGGGTTAGGGTTAGGGCTAGGGTTAGGGTTAGGGTTAGGGTTAGGGTTAGGGTTTGGTTTAGTGATAGCGTTAGGGTTAGGGCTAGGGTTAGGGTTAGAGTTAGGGTTAGGGTTAGGGCTAGGTTTAGGGTTAGGGTTAGGGCTAAAGTTTGGGTTAGGATTCGGGTTAGGGTTAGGGTTAGGGTTTGGGTTAGTGATAGGGTTAGGGTTAGGGTTAGGGTTAGGGCTAGGGTTAGGGTTAGGTTTAGGGTTAGGCTTAGGGCTAGGGTTAGTGTTAGGGTCAGGGTTAGGGCTAGAGTTAGGGTTAGGGTTAGGGTTAGGGTTAGGGTTAGGGTTATGGTTAGGGCTAGGATTAGGGTTAGGTTTAGGGTTAGGGTTAGGGTTATGGTTAGGGTTAGGGCTAGGGTTAGGGTTAGGGTTAGGGTTAGGGTTAGGGCTATGGTTTGGGTTAGTGTTAGGGTTAGTTTTAGGGCTAGGGTCAGGGTTAGGTTTAGGGTTAGGGTTAGGGTTCGGGCAAGGGTTAGGGTAAGGGTTAGGGCTACGGTTAGGGTTAGGGTTAGGGCTAGTGTTAGGGCTAGGGTTAGGGTTAGGGTTAGGGTTAGGGTTAGGGTTAGGGTTAGGGTTAGGGTTAGGTCTAGGGTTAGGGTTAGGGTTATCATCATCATCATCATCATCATCATCATCATCATCTTCATCATCATTTAGGGTTAGGGTTAGGGTTAGGGTTAGGGTTCGGGCTAGGGTTAGGGTTAGGGTTAGGGTTAGAGTTAGGGTTTGGGTTAGGGTTAGAGTTAGGGTTAGGGTTGTCGTCATCATCATCATCATCATCATCATCATCATCATTATCATCATCACCATCATTTAGTGTTAGGGTTAGGGTTAGGGTTAGGGTTATCATCATCATCACCATCATCATCATCATCATCATCACCATCATCATCATTTAGGGTTAGTGTTAGGGTTAGGTTTAGGTTTGGGGTTAGGGTTAGGTCTAGGGTTAGGGTTAGGGTTAAGGTTAGGGTTAGGGTTAGAGCTAGTGTTAGGATTAGGGTTAGGGTTAGGGTTAGGGTTAGGGCTAGGATTAGGGTTAGGGTTAGGGTTAGGGTTAGGGCTAGGGTTAGGGTTAGGGTTAGGGTTAGGAGAGGGTTAGGGTTAGGGTTAGGGCTAGGGTTAGGGTTGGGCTTAGGGTTCGCGTTAGGGTAAGGTTTAGGGTTAGGGCTTCGGTTAGGGTTAGGGTTAGTTGTAGGGTTAGGGTTATTATCATCATTATCATCATCATTATCATCATCATCATTTAGGGTTAGGGTTAGGGTTAGGGTTAGGGTTAGTGTTAGGCTTAGGGTTAGGGTTGGGCTTAGGGTTAGCGTTAGGGTTAGGTTTAGGGTTAGGGTTAGGGGTAGGTTTATGGTTAGGGTTAGGGCTAGGGCTAGGGTTAGGGTTAGGGTTAGGGTTAGGGTTCCGGTTAGGGTTAGGGTTAGTGTTAGGGCAAGGGTTAGGGTTAGGGTTAGGGTTAGGGTTAGGGTTAGGGCTAGGTTTAGGGTTAGGGTTAGGGCTAGGGTTAGGCTTAGCGTTAGAGTTAGGGTTTGGGTTAGTGATAGGGTTAGGGTTATGGTTAGGGCTAGGGTTAGGTTTAGCGTTAGGGTTAGGGTTAGGGCTAGGGTTAGGGTTAGCGTTAGGGTTAGGGTTAGGGTTAGGGTTATGGTTAGGTTTAGGGTTAGGGCTAGGGTTAGGGTTAGGGTTAGCTTTAGGGTTAGGGCTAGGATTAGTGTTCGGGTTAGGGTTAGGGTTAGGGCTAGGGTTAGGGTTAGGGTTAGGGTTATGGTTAGGGTTAGGGCTAGGGTTAGGGTTAGGGTTAGGGTTAGGGTATGTTTGTCGTTAGGGCTAGGGTTAGGGTTAGGGTTAGGGTTAGGGTTAGGGTTAGGGTTACGGTTAGGGTTAGGGTTAGGGTTAGGATTAGGGTTAGGGTTCGGGCTATGGTTTGGGTTAGGGTTAGGGTTAGTGTTAGGGCTATGGCCAGGGTTAGGTTTAGGGTTAGGGTTAGGGTTAGGTTTCGGGCTAGAGTTAGGGTAAGGGTTAGGGCTAGGGTTAGGGTTAGGGCTAGGGTTAGGGCTAGGGTTAGGGTTAGGGTTTGGGTTAGGTTTGGAGTTAGGCTTAGGGTTAGGGTTAGGGTTAGGGTTATGGTTAGGGCTAGGGTTAGGGTTAGGGTTAGGGTTAGGGTTAGGGTTGGGGTTATGGTTAGGGTTAGGGTTAGGGCTAGGGTTCGGGTTAGGGTTAGCGTTAGTGTTAGGGCTAGGATTAGGGTTAGGGTTCGGGTTAGGGTTAGGGCTAGGGTTAGGGTTAGGGTTAGGGTTATGGTTAGGGTTAGGGCTAGGGTTAGGGTTAGGGTTAGGGTTAGGGTTCGGGCTATGGTTTGGGTTAGTGTTAGGGTTAGTGTTAGGGCTAGGGTCAGGGTTAGGTTTAGGGTTAGGGTTAGGGTTCGGGCTAGGGTTAGGGTAAGGGTTAGGGCTAGGGCTAGGGTTAGGGTTAGGGCTAGGGTTAGGGCTAGGGTTAGGGTTAGGGTTAGGGTTCGGTTAGGGTTCGGGTTAGGGTTAGGGCTAGGGTTGGGTTAGGGTTATCATCATCATCATCATCATCATCATCATCATCGTCATCATCATTTAGCGTTAGGGTTAGGGTTAGGGTTAGGGTTAGGGTAAGGGCTAGGTTTAGGGTTAGGGTTAGGGTTAGGGTTAGGGTTAGGGTTAGAGTTAGGGTTCGGGTTAGAGTTAGAGTTAGGGTTAGGGTTATCGTCATCATCATCATCATCATCATCATCATCATCATCATCATCATCACCATCATTTAGTGTTAGGGTTAGGGTTAGGGTTAGGGTTATCATCATCATCATCATCGTCACCATCATCATCATTTAGGGTTAGTGTTAGGGTAAGGGTTAGGGTTAGGGTTAGGGTTAGGGTTCGGTTTAGGGTTGGGGTTAGGGTTAGGGCTAGGGTTAGGGTTAGGGTTAGGGTTATGGTTAGGGTTAGGGCTAGTGTTAGGGTTAGGTTTAGGGCTAGGGCTAGGGTTAGGCTTAGGGTTAGGATTAGAGCTATGGTTAAGGTTAGGGTTAGGGTTAGGGTTAGGCTTAGAGCTAGGGTTAGGGTTAGGGTTAGGGCTAGGGTTAGGGTTAGGGTTAGGGTTAGGGTTAGGGTTTGGTTTAGTGATAGCGTTAGGGTTAGGGCTAGGGTTAGGGTTAGAGTTAGGGTTAGGGTTAGGGCTAGGTTTAGGGTTAGGGTTAGGGCTAGGGTTTGGGTTAGGATTCGGGTTAGGGATAGGGTTAGGGTTTGGGTTAGTGATAGGGTTAGGGTTAGGGTTAGGGCTAGGGCTAGGGTTAGGGTTAGGTTTAGGGTTAGGCTTAGGGCTAGGGTTAGTGTTAGGGTCAGGGTTAGGGCTAGAGTTAGGGTTAGGGTTAGGGTTAGGGTTAGGGTTAGGGTTATGGTTAGGGCTAGGATTAGGGTTAGGTTTAGGGTTAGGGTTAGGGTTATGGTTAGGGTTAGGGCTAGGGTTAGGGTTAGGGTTAGGGTTAGGGTTAGGGCTATGGTTTGGGTTAGTGTTAGGGTTAGTTTTAGGGCTAGGGTCAGGGTTAGGTTTAGGGTTAGGGTTAGGGTTCGGGCTAGGGTTAGGGTAAGGGTTAGGGCTACGGTTAGGGTTAGGGTTAGGGCTAGTGTTAGGGCTAGGGTTAGGGTTAGGGTTAGGGTTAGGGTTAGGGTTAGGGTTAGGGTTAGGTCTAGGGTTAGGGTTAGGGTTATCATCATCATCATCATCATCATCATCATCATCTTCATCATCATTTAGGGTTAGGGTTAGGGTTAGGGTTAGGGTTCGGGCTAGGGTTAGGGTTAGGGTTAGGGTTAGGGTTAGAGTTAGGGTTTGGGTTAGGGTTAGAGTTAGGGTTAGGGTTGTCGTCATCATCATCATCATCATCATCATCATCATCATTATCATCATCACCATCATTTAGTGTTAGGGTTAGGGTTAGGGTTAGGGTTATCATCATCATCACCATCATCATCATCATCATCATCACCATCATCATCATTTAGGGTTAGTGTTAGGGTTAGGTTTAGGTTTGGGGTTAGGGTTAGGTCTAGGGTTAGGGTTAGGGTTAAGGTTAGGGTTAGGGTTAGGGCTAGTGTTAGGATTAGGGTTAGGGTTAGGGTTAGGGTTAGGGCTAGGATTAGGGTTAGGGTTAGGGTTAGGGTTAGGGCTAGGGTTAGGGTTAGGGTTAGGGTTAGGAGAGGGTTAGGGTTAGGGTTAGGGCTAGGGTTAGGGTTGGGCTTAGGGTTCGCGTTAGGGTAAGGTTTAGGGTTAGGGCTAGGGTTAGGGTTAGGGTTAGTTGTAGGGTTAGGGTTATTATCATCATTATCATCATCATTATCATCATCATCATTTAGGGTTAGGGTTAGGGTTAGGGTTAGGGTTAGTGTTAGGCTTAGGGTTAGGGTTGGGCTTAGGGTTAGCGTTAGGGTTAGGTTTAGGGTTAGGGTTAGGGGTAGGTTTATGGTTAGGGTTAGGGCTAGGGCTAGGGTTAGGGTTAGGGTTAGGGTTAGGGTTAGGGTTCCGGTTAGAGTTAGGGTTAGTGTTAGGGCAAGGGTTAGGGTTAGGGTTAGGGTTAGGGTTAGGGTTAGGGCTAGGTTTAGGGTTAGGGTTAGGGCTAGGGTTAGGCTTAGCGTTAGGGTTAGGGTTTGGGTTAGTGATAGGGTTAGGGTTATGGTTAGGGCTAGGGTTAGGTTTAGCGTTAGGGTTAGGGTTAGGGCTAGGGTTAGGGTTAGCGTTAGGGTTAGGGTTAGGGTTAGGGTTATGGTTAGGTTTAGGGTTAGGGCTAGGGTTAGGGTTAGGGTTAGCGTTAGGGTTAGGGCTAGGATTAGGGTTCGGGTTAGGGTTAGGGTTAGGGCTAGGGTTAGGGTTAGGGTTAGGGTTATGGTTAGGGTTAGGGCTAGGGTTAGGGTTAGGGTTAGGGTTAGGGCTATGGTTTGGGTTAGGGTTAGGGTTAGTGTTAGGGCTAGGGTTAGGTTTAGGGTTAGGGTTAGGGTTAGGGTTCGGGCTAGGGTTAGGGTAAGGGTTAGGGCTAGGGTTAGGGTTAGGGCTAGGGTTAGGGCTAGGTTTAGGGTTAGGGTTTGGGTTAGATTTGGAGTTAGGCTTAGGGTTAGGGTTAGGGTTAGGGTTATGGTTAGGGCTAGGGTTAGGGTTAGGCTTAGGGTTAGGGTTAGGGTTATGGTTAGGGTTAGGGTTAGGGCTAGGGTTAGGGTTAGGATTAGCGTTAGTGTTAGGGCTAGGATTAGGGTTAGGGTTCGGGTTAGGGTTAGGGCTAGGGTTAGGGTTAGGGTTAGGGTTATGGTTAGGGTTAGGGTTAGGGGTAGGGTTATGGTTAGGGTTAGGGCTAGGGCTACGGTTAGGGTTAGGGTTAGGGTTAGGGTTAGGGTTCCGGTTAGGGTTAGTGTTCGGGCAAGGGTTAGGGTTAGGGTTAGGGTTAGGGTTAGTGCAAGGTTTAGGGTTAGGGTTAGGGCTAGGGTTAGGGTTAGGGTTAGGGTTAGGGTTTGGGTTAGTGATAGGGTTAGGGTTATGGTTAGGGCTAGGGTTAGGGTTAGCGTTAGGGTTTGGGTTAGGGTTAGGGTTATGGTTAGGTTTAGGGTTAGGGCTAGGGTTAGGGTTAGGGTTAGCGTTAGGGTTAGGGTTAGGGTTAGGGTTATGTTTAGCGTTAGGGCTAGGGTTAGGGTTAGGGTTAGTGTTAGGGTTAGGGCTATGGTTTGGGTTAGGGTTAGGGTTAGTGTTAGGGCTAGGGCCAGGGTTAGGTTTAGGGTTAGGGTTAGGGTTAGGTTTCGGGCTAGAGTTAGGGTAAGGGTTAGGGCTAGGGTTAGGGTTAGGTCTAGGGTTAGGGTTAGGGTTAGGGTTAGGGTTAGGGTTAGGGTTAGGGTTAGGGTTAGGGTTAGGTCTAGGGTTAGGGTTTGGGTTATGATCATAATCATCATCATCTTCATCATCATTTAGGGTTAGGGTTAGGGATAGGGTTAAGGTTCGGGCTAGGGTTAGGGTTAGGGTTAGGGTTAGGGTTAGGGTTAGAGTTAGGGTTTCGGTTAGGGTTAGAGTTAGGGTTAGAGTTGTCGTCATCATCATCATCATCATCATCATCATCATCATTATCATCATCACCATCATTTAGTGTTAGGGTTAGGGTTAGGGTTAGGGTTGTCATCATCATCACCATCATCATCATCATCATCATCACCATCATCATCATTTAGGGTTAGTGTTAGGGTAAGGGTTAGGGTTAGGGTTAGTGTTAGGTTTAGGGTTAGGTTTAGGTTTGGGGTTAGGGTTAGGTCTAGGGTTAGGGTTAGGGTTAAGGTTAGGGTTAGGGTTAGGGCTAGTGTTAGGATTAGGGTTAGGGTTAGGGTTAGGGTTAGGGCTCGGATTAGGGTTAGGGTTAGGGTTAGGGTTAGGGCTAGGGTTAGGGTTAGGGTTAGGGTTAGGTGAGGGTTAGGGTTAGGGTTAAGGCTAGGGTTAGGGTTGGGCTTAGGGTTCGCGTTAGGGTAAGGTTTCGGGTTAGGGCTAGGGTTAGGGTTAGGGTTAGTTGTAGGGTTCGGGTTATTATCATCATTATCATCATCATTATCATCATCATCATTTAGGGTAAGGGTTAGGGTTAGGGTTAGTGTTAGTGTTAGGCTTAGAGTTAGGGTTGGGCTTAGGGTTAGCGTTAGGGTTAGGTTTAGGGTTAGGGTTAGGGATAGTGTTATGGTTAGGGTTAGGGCTAGGGCTAGGGTTAGGGTTAGGGTTAGGGTTAGGGTTCCGGTTAGGGTTAGGGTTCGTGTTAGGGCAAGGGTTAGGGTTAGGGTTAGGGTTAGGGCTAGGTTTAGGGTTAGGGTTAGGGCTAGGGTTAGGGTTAGGGTGAGGGTTAGGGTTTGGGTTAGTGATAGGGTTAGGGTTATGGTTAGGGCTAGGGTTAGGGTTAGCGTTAGGGTTAGGGTTAGGGTTAGGGTTATGGTTAGGTTTAGGGTTAGGGCTAGGGTTAGGGTTAGGGTTAGCGTTAGGGTTAGGGCTAGGGTTAGGGTTAGGGTTAGGGTTAGGGCTATGGTTTGGGTTAGTGTTAGGGTTAGTTTTAGGGCTAGGGTCAGGGTTAGGTTTAGGGTTAGGGTTAGGGTTCGGGCTAGGGTTAGGGTAAGGGTTAGGGCTACGGTTAGGGTTAGGGTTAGGGCTAGTGTTAGGGCTAGGGTTAGGGTTAGGGTTAGGGTTAGGGTTAGGGTTAGGGTTAGGGTTAGGTCTAGGGTTAGGGTTAGGGTTATCATCATCATCATCATCATCATCATCATCATCTTCATCATCATTTAGGGTTAGGGTTAGGGTTAGGGTTAGGGTTCGGGCTAGGGTTAGGGTTAGGGTTAGGGTTAGGGTTAGAGTTAGGGTTTGGGTTAGGGTTAGAGTTAGGGTTAGGGTTGTCGTCATCATCATCATCATCATCATCATCATCATCATTATCATCATCACCATCATTTAGTGTTAGGGTTAGGGTTAGGGTTAGGGTTATCATCATCATCACCATCATCATCATCATCATCATCACCATCATCATCATTTAGGGTTAGTGTTAGGGTTAGGTTTAGGTTTGGGGTTAGGGTTAGGTCTAGGGTTAGGGTTAGGGTTAAGGTTAGGGTTAGGGTTAGGGCTAGTGTTAGGATTAGGGTTAGGGTTAGGGTTAGGGTTAGGGCTAGGATTAGGGTTAGGGTTAGGGTTAGGGTTAGGGCTAGGGTTAGGGTTAGGGTTAGGGTTAGGAGAGGGTTAGGGTTAGGGTTAGGGCTAGGGTTAGGGTTGGGCTTAGGGTTCGCGTTAGGGTAAGGTTTAGGGTTAGGGCTAGGGTTAGGGTTAGGGTTAGTTGTAGGGTTAGGGTTATTATCATCATTATCATCATCATTATCATCATCATCATTTAGGGTTAGGGTTAGGGTTAGGGTTAGGGTTAGTGTTAGGCTTAGGGTTAGGGTTGGGCTTAGGGTTAGCGTTAGGGTTAGGTTTAGGGTTAGGGTTAGGGGTAGGTTTATGGTTAGGGTTAGGGCTAGGGCTAGGGTTAGGGTTAGGGTTAGGGTTAGGGTTAGGGTTCCGGTTAGAGTTAGGGTTAGTGTTAGGGCAAGGGTTAGGGTTAGGGTTAGGTTTAGGGTTAGGGTTAGGGCTAGGTTTAGGGTTAGGGTTAGGGCTAGGGTTAGGCTTAGCGTTAGGGTTAGGGTTTGGGTTAGTGATAGGGTTAGGGTTATGGTTAGGGCTAGGGTTAGGTTTAGCGTTAGGGTTAGGGTTAGGGCTAGGGTTAGGGTTAGCGTTAGGGTTAGGGTTAGGGTTAGGGTTATGGTTAGGTTTAGGGTTAGGGCTAGGGTTAGGGTTAGGGTTAGCGTTAGGGTTAGGGCTAGGATTAGGGTTCGGGTTAGGGTTAGGGTTAGGGCTAGGGTTAGGGTTAGGGTTAGGGTTATGGTTAGGGTTAGGGCTAGGGTTAGGGTTAGGGTTAGGGTTAGGGCTATGGTTTGGGTTAGGGTTAGGGTTAGTGTTAGGGCTAGGGTTAGGTTTAGGGTTAGGGTTAGGGTTAGGGTTCGGGCTAGGGTTAGGGTAAGGGTTAGGGCTAGGGTTAGGGTTAGGGCTAGGGTTAGGGCTAGGTTTAGGGTTAGGGTTTGGGTTAGATTTGGAGTTAGGCTTAGGGTTAGGGTTAGGGTTAGGGTTATGGTTAGGGCTAGGGTTAGGGTTAGGCTTAGGGTTAGGGTTAGGGTTATGGTTAGGGTTAGGGTTAGGGCTAGGGTTAGGGTTAGGATTAGCGTTAGTGTTAGGGCTAGGATTAGGGTTAGGGTTCGGGTTAGGGTTAGGGCTAGGGTTAGGGTTAGGGTTAGGGTTATGGTTAGGGTTAGGGTTAGGGGTAGGGTTATGGTTAGGGTTAGGGCTAGGGCTACGGTTAGGGTTAGGGTTAGGGTTAGGGTTAGGGTTCCGGTTAGGGTTAGTGTTCGGGCAAGGGTTAGGGTTAGGGTTAGGGTTAGGGTTAGGGCAAGGTTTAGGGTTAGGGTTAGGGCTAGGGTTAGGGTTAGGGTTAGGGTTAGGGTTTGGGTTAGTGATAGGGTTAGGGTTATGGTTAGGGCTAGGGTTAGGGTTAGCGTTAGGGTTTGGGTTAGGGTTAGGGTTATGGTTAGGTTTAGGGTTAGGGCTAGGGTTAGGGTTAGGGTTAGCGTTAGGGTTAGGGTTAGGGTTAGGGTTATGTTTAGCGTTAGGGCTAGGGTTAGGGTTAGGGTTAGTGTTAGGGTTAGGGCTATGGTTTGGGTTAGGGTTAGGGTTAGTGTTAGGGCTAGGGCCAGGGTTAGGTTTAGGGTTAGGGTTAGGGTTAGGTTTCGGGCTAGAGTTAGGGTAAGGGTTAGGGCTAGGGTTAGGGTTAGGTCTAGGGTTAGGGTTAGGGTTAGGGTTAGGGTTAGGGTTAGGGTTAGGGTTAGGGTTAGGGTTAGGGTTAGGTCTAGGGTTAGGGTTTGGGTTATGATCATAATCATCATCATCTTCATCATCATTTAGGGTTAGGGTTAGGGATAGGGTTAAGGTTCGGGCTAGGGTTAGGGTTAGGGTTAGGGTTAGGGTTAGGGTTAGAGTTAGGGTTTCGGTTAGGGTTAGAGTTAGGGTTAGAGTTGTCGTCATCATCATCATCATCATCATCATCATCATCATTATCATCATCACCATCATTTAGTGTTAGGGTTAGGGTTAGGGTTAGGGTTGTCATCATCATCACCATCATCATCATCATCATCATCACCATCATCATCATTTAGGGTTAGTGTTAGGGTAAGGGTTAGGGTTAGGGTTAGTGTTAGGTTTAGGGTTAGGTTTAGGTTTGGGGTTAGGGTTAGGTCTAGGGTTAGGGTTAGGGTTAAGGTTAGGGTTAGGGTTAGGGCTAGTGTTAGGATTAGGGTTAGGGTTAGGGTTAGGGTTAGGGCTCGGATTAGGGTTAGGGTTAGGGTTAGGGTTAGGGCTAGGGTTAGGGTTAGGGTTAGGGTTAGGTGAGGGTTAGGGTTAGGGTTAAGGCTAGGGTTAGGGTTGGGCTTAGGGTTCGCGTTAGGGTAAGGTTTCGGGTTAGGGCTAGGGTTAGGGTTAGGGTTAGTTGTAGGGTTCGGGTTATTATCATCATTATCATCATCATTATCATCATCATCATTTAGGGTAAGGGTTAGGGTTAGGGTTAGTGTTAGTGTTAGGCTTAGAGTTAGGGTTGGGCTTAGGGTTAGCGTTAGGGTTAGGTTTAGGGTTAGGGTTAGGGATAGTGTTATGGTTAGGGTTAGGGCTAGGGCTAGGGTTAGGGTTAGGGTTAGGGTTAGGGTTCCGGTTAGGGTTAGGGTTCGTGTTAGGGCAAGGGTTAGGGTTAGGGTTAGGGTTAGGGCTAGGTTTAGGGTTAGGGTTAGGGCTAGGGTTAGGGTTAGGGTGAGGGTTAGGGTTTGGGTTAGTGATAGGGTTAGGGTTATGGTTAGGGCTAGGGTTAGGGTTAGCGTTAGGGTTAGGGTTAGGGTTAGGGTTATGGTTAGGTTTAGGGTTAGGGCTAGGGTTAGGGTTAGGGTTAGCGTTAGGGTTAGGGCTAGGATTAGGGTTCGGGTTAGGGTTAGGGTTAGGGCGAGGGTTAGGGTTAGGGTTAGGGTTATGGTTAGGGTTAGGGCTAGGGTTAGGGTTAGGGTTAGGGTTAGGGTTAGGGCTATGGTTTGGGTTAGGGTTAGGGTTAGTGTTAGGGCTAGGGCCAGGGTTAGGTTTAGGGTTAGGGTTAGGGTTAGGGTTCGGGCTAGGGTTAGGGCAAGGGTTAGGGCTAGGGTTAGGGTTAGGGCTAGGGTTAGGGCTAGGGTTAGGGCTAGGGTTAGGGTTAGGGTTAGCGTTAGGCTTAGGGTTAGGGTTAGGGTTAGGGTTAGGGTTAGGGCTAGGTTTAGGGTTAGGGTTAGGGCTAGGGTTAGGCTTAGGGTTAGGGTTAGGGTTTGGGTTAGTGATAGGGTTAGGGTTATGGTTAGGGCTAGGGTTAGGTTTAGCGTTAGGGTTAGGGTTAGGGCTAGGGTTAGGGTTAGCGTTAGGGTTAGG
>NW_027252285.1:280000-285000 GCF_044704955.1 Pristiophorus japonicus
AGGATTAGCGTTAGTGTTAGGGCTAGGATTAGGGTTAGGGTTCGGGTTAGGGTTAGGGCTAGGGTTAGGGTTAGGGTTAGGGTTATGGTTAGGGTTAGGGTTAGGGGTAGGGTTATGGTTAGGGTTAGGGCTAGGGCTACGGTTAGGGTTAGGGTTAGGGTTAGGGTTAGGGTTCCGGTTAGGGTTAGGGTTAGTGTTCGGGCAAGGGTTAGGGTTAGGGTTAGGGTTAGGGTTAGGGCAAGGTTTAGGGTTAGGGTTAGGGCTAGGGTTAGGGTTAGGGTTAGGGTTAGGGTTTGGGTTAGTGATAGGGTTAGGGTTATGGTTAGGGCTAGGGTTAGGGTTAGCGTTAGGGTTTGGGTTAGGGTTAGGGTTATGGTTAGGTTTAGGGTTAGGGCTAGTGTTAGGGTTAGGGTTAGCGTTAGGGTTAGGGTTAGGGTTAGGGTTATGTTTAGCGTTAGGGCTAGGGTTAGGGTTAGGGTTAGTGTTAGGGTTAGGGCTATGGTTTGGGTTAGGGTTAGGGTTAGTGTTAGGGCTAGGGCCAGGGTTAGGTTTAGGGTTAGGGTTAGGGTTAGGTTTCGGGCTAGAGTTAGGGTAAGGGTTAGGGCTAGGGTTAGGGTTAGATCTAGGGTTAGGGTTAGGGTTAGGGTTAGGGTTAGGGTTAGGGTTAGGGTTAGGGTTAGGTCTAGGGTTAGGGTTTGGGTTATCATCATCATCATCATCATCTTCATCATCATTTAGGGTTAGGGTTAGGGATAGGGTTAAGGTTCGGGCTAGGGTTAGGGTTAGGGTTAGGGTTAGGGTTAGGATTAGAGTTAGGGTTTGGGTTAGGGTTAGAGTTAGGGTTAGGGTTGTCGTCATCATCATCATCATCATCATCATCATCATCATTATCATCATCACCATCATTTAGTGTTAGGGTTAGGGTTAGGGTTAGGGTTGTCATCATCATCACCATCATCATCATCATCATCATCATCACCATCATCATCATTTAGGGTTAGTGTTAGGGTAAGGGTTAGGGTTAGGGTTAGTGTTAGGTTTAGGGTTAGGTTTAGGTTTGGGGTTAGGGTTAGGTCTAGGGTTAGGGTTAGGGTTAAGGTTAGGGTTAGGGTTAGGGCTAGTGTTAGGATTAGGGTTAGGGTTAGGGTTAGGGTTAGGGCTCGGATTAGGGTTAGGGTTAGGGTTAGGGTTAGGGTTAGGGCTAGGGTTAGGGTTAGGGTTAGGGTTAGGTGAGGGTTAGGGTTAGGGTTCGGGCTAGGGTTAGGGTTGGGCTTAGGGTTCGCGTTAGGGTAAGGTTTCGGGTTAGGGCTAGGGTTAGGGTTAGGGTTAGTTGTAGGGTTCGGGTTATTATCATCATTATCATCATCATTATCATCATCATCATTTAGGGTAAGGGTTAGGGTTAGGGTTAGTGTTAGTGTTAGGCTTAGAGTTAGGGTTGGGCTTAGGGTTAGCGTTAGGGTTAGGTTTAGGGTTAGGGTTAGGGATAGTGTTATGGTTAGGGTTAGGGCTAGGGCTAGGGTTAGGGTTAGGGTTAGGGTTAGGGTTCCGGTTAGGGTTAGGGTTAGTGTTAGGGCAAGGGTTAGGGTTAGGGTTAGGGTTAGGGTTAGGGTTAGGGTTAGGGCTAGGTTTAGGGTTAGGGTTAGGGCTAGGGTTAGGGTTAGGGTGAGGGTTAGGGTTTGGGTTAGTGATAGGGTTAGGGTTATGGTTAGGGCTAGGGTTAGGGTTAGCGTTAGGGTTAGGGTTAGGGTTAGGGTTATGGTTAGGTTTAGGGTTAGGGCTCGGGTTAGGGTTAGGGTTAGCGTTAGGGTTAGGGCTAGGATTAGGGTTCGGGTTAGGGTTAGGGTTAGGGCGAGGGTTAGGGTTAGGGTTAGGGTTATGGTTAGGGTTAGGGCTAGGGTTAGGGTTAGGGTTAGGGTTAGGATTAGGGCTATGGTTTGGGTTAGGGTTAGGGTTAGTGTTAGGGCTAGGGCCAGGGTTAGGTTTAGGGTTAGGGTTAGGGTTAGGGTTCGGGCTAGGGTTAGGGCAAGGGTTAGGGCTAGGGTTAGGGTTAGGGCTAGGGTTAGGGCTAGGGTTAGGGCTAGGGTTAGGGTTAGGGTTAGCGTTAGGGTTAGGGCTATGGTTTGGGTTAGGGTTAGGGTTAGTGTTAGGGCTAGGGCCAGGGTTAGGTTTAGGGTTAGGGTTAGGGTTAGGGTTAGGGTTAGGTTTCGGGCTAGAGTTAGGGTAAGGGTTAGGGCTAGGGTTAGGGTTAGGTCTAGGGTTAGGGTTAGGGTTAGGGTTAGGGTTAGGGTTAGGGTTAGGGTTAGGGTTAGGTCTAGGGTTAGGGTTTGGGTTATCATCATCATCATCATCATCTTCATCATCATTTAGGGTTAGGGTTAGGGATAGGGTTAAGGTTCGGGCTAGGGTTAGGGTTAGGTTTAGGGTTAGGGTTAGGGTTAGAGTTAGGGTTTGGGTTAGGGTTAGAGTTAGGGTTAGGGTTGTCGTCATCATCATCATCATCATCATCATCATCATCATCATTATCATCATCACCATCATTTAGTGTTAGGGTTAGGGTTAGGGTTAGGGTTGTTATCATCATCACCATAATCATCATCATCATCATCACCATCATCATCATTTAGGGTTAGTGTTAGGGTACGGGTTAGGGTTAGGGTTAGTGTTAGGTTTAGGGTTAGGTTTAGGTTTGGGGTTAGGGTTAGGTCTAGGGTTAGGGTTAGGGTTAAGGTTAGGGTTAGGGTTAGGGCTAGTGTTAGGATTAGGGTTAGGGTTAGGGTTAGGGTTAGGGCTCGGATTAGGGTTAGGGTTAGGGTTAGGGTTAGGGCTAGGGTTAGGGTTAGGGTTAGGGTTAGGTGAGGGTTAGGGTTAGGGTTAGGGCTAGGATTAGGGTTGGGCTTAGGGTTCGCGTTAGGGTAAGGTTTCGGGTTAGGGCTAGGGTTAGGGTTCGGGTTAGTTGTAGGGTTCGGGTTATTGTCATCATTATCATCATCATTATCATCATCATCATTTAGGGTAAGGGTTAGGGTTAGGGTTAGTATTAGTGTTAGGCTTAGAGTTAGGGTTGGGCTTAGGGTTAGCGTTAGGGTTAGGTTTAGGGTTAGGGTTAGGGATAGTGTTATGGTTAGGGTTAGGGCTAGGGCTAGGGTTAGGGTTAGGGTTAGGGTTCCGGTTAGGGTTAGGGTTAGTGTTAGGGCAAGGGTTAGGGTTAGGGTTAGGGTTAGGGTTAGGGTTAGGGTTAGGGCTAGGTTTAGGGTTAGGGTTAGGGCTAGGTTTAGGGTTAGGGTGAGGGTTAGGGTTTGGGTTAGTGATAGGGTTAGGGTTATGGTTAGGGCTAGGGTTAGGGTTAGCGTTAGGGTTAGGGTTAGGGTTAGGGTTATGGTTAGGTTTAGGGTTAGGGTTAGGGTTAGCGTTAGGGTTAGGGCTAGGATTAGGGTTCGGGTTAGGGTTAGGGTTAGGGCGAGGGTTAGGGTTAGGGTTAGGGTTATGGTTAGGGTTAGGGCTAGGGTTAGGGTTAGGGTTAGGGTTAGGGTTAGGGCTATGGTTTGGGTTAGGGTTAGGGTTAGTGTTAGGGCTAGGGCCAGGGTTAGGTTTAGGGTTAGGGTTAGGGTTAGGGTTCGGGCTAGGGTTAGGGCAAGGGTTAGGGCTAGGGTTAGGGTTAGGGCTAGGGTTAGGGCTAGGGTTAGGGCTAGGGTTAGGGTTAGGGTTAGCGTTAGGCTTAGGGTTAGGGTTAGGGTTAGGGTTAGGGTTAGGGCTAGGTTTAGGGTTAGGGTTAGGGCTAGGGTTAGGCTTAGGGTTAGCGTTAGGGTTTGGGTTAGGGTTAGGGTTATGGTTAGGTTTAGGGTTAGGGCTAGTGTTAGGGTTAGGGTTAGCGTTAGGGTTAGGGTTAGGGTTAGGGTTATGTTTAGCGTTAGGGCTAGGGTTAGGGTTAGGGTTAGTGTTAGGGTTAGGGCTATGGTTTGGGTTAGGGTTAGGGTTAGTGTTAGGGCTAGGGCCAGGGTTAGGTTTAGGGTTAGGGTTAGGGTTAGGTTTCGGGCTAGAGTTAGGGTAAGGGTTAGGGCTAGGGTTAGGGTTAGATCTAGGGTTAGGGTTAGGGTTAGGGTTAGGGTTAGGGTTAGGGTTAGGGTTAGGGTTAGGTCTAGGGTTAGGGTTTGGGTTATCATCATCATCATCATCATCTTCATCATCATTTAGGGTTAGGGTTAGGGATAGGGTTAAGGTTCGGGCTAGGGTTAGGGTTAGGGTTAGGGTTAGGGTTAGGATTAGAGTTAGGGTTTGGGTTAGGGTTAGAGTTAGGGTTAGGGTTGTCGTCATCATCATCATCATCATCATCATCATCATCATTATCATCATCACCATCATTTAGTGTTAGGGTTAGGGTAAGGGTTAGGGTTGTCATCATCATCACCATCATCATCATCATCATCATCATCACCATCATCATCATTTAGGGTTAGTGTTAGGGTAAGGGTTAGGGTTAGGGTTAGTGTTAGGTTTAGGGTTAGGTTTAGGTTTGGGGTTAGGGTTAGGTCTAGGGTTAGGGTTAGGGTTAAGGTTAGGGTTAGGGTTAGGGCTAGTGTTAGGATTAGGGTTAGGGTTAGGGTTAGGGTTAGGGCTCGGATTAGGGTTAGGGTTAGGGTTAGGGTTAGGGTTAGGGCTAGGGTTAGGGTTAGGGTTAGGGTTAGGTGAGGGTTAGGGTTAGGGTTCGGGCTAGGGTTAGGGTTGGGCTTAGGGTTCGCGTTAGGGTAAGGTTTCGGGTTAGGGCTAGGGTTAGGGTTAGGGTTAGTTGTAGGGTTCGGGTTATTATCATCATTATCATCATCATTATCATCATCATCATTTAGGGTAAGGGTTAGGGTTAGGGTTAGTGTTAGTGTTAGGCTTAGAGTTAGGGTTGGGCTTAGGGTTAGCGTTAGGGTTAGGTTTAGGGTTAGGGTTAGGGATAGTGTTATGGTTAGGGTTAGGGCTAGGGCTAGGGTTAGGGTTAGGGTTAGGGTTAG
>NW_027252287.1:0-27547 GCF_044704955.1 Pristiophorus japonicus
GGGTCCAGTTATCCAGACCCAGCTGAAGTGTGTGTGAATGTGAGGGTCAGTGTGAGAGGGACCAGTCTCAGGGTCTAGTGATCCAGACCCAGCTGAAGTGTGTGTGAATGTGAGGATCAGTGTGTGAGGCACCAGCCTCAGGGTCCAGTGATCCAGACCGAGCTGAATTGTGTGTGAATGTGAGGCTCAGTGCGTGAGGGACCAGCCTCAGTGTCCAGTGATCCAGACCCAGCTGGAGTATGTGTGAATGTGAGGCTCAGTGTGTGAGGGACCAGTCTCAGGGTCCAGTGATCCAGACCCAGCTGAAGTGTGTGTGCATGTGAGGCTCAGTGTGTGAGGGACCAGTCCATGAATCCAGTGATCCAGACCCAGCTGAAGTGTGTGTGAATGTGAGGCTCAGCGTGTGAGGGACCAGTCTCAGGGTCCAGTGATCCAGACCCAGCTGAAGTATGTGTGAATGTGAGGCTCAGTGTGTGAGGGACCAGTCTCAGGATCCAGTGATCCAGACCCAGCTGAAGTGTGTGTGAATATAAGGCTCAGCGTGTGAGGGACCAGTCTCAGGGTCTTGTGATCCAGACCCAGCTGAAGTGTGTTAATGTGAGGCTCAGTGTGTGAGGGACCAGCCTCAGGGTCCAGTTATCCAGACCCAGCTGAAGTGTGTGTGAATGTGAGGGTCAGTGTGAGAGGGACCAGTCTCAGGGTCTAGTGATCCAGACCCAGCTGAAGTGTGTGTGAATGTGAGGATCAGTGTGTGAGGCACCAGCCTCAGGGTCCAGTGATCCAGACCGAGCTGAATTGTGTGTGAATGTGAGGCTCAGTGCGTGAGGGACCAGCCTCAGTGTCCAGTGATCCAGACCCAGCTGGAGTATGTGTGAATGTGAGGCTCAGTGTGTGAGGGACCAGTCTCAGGGTCCAGTGATCCAGACCCAGCTGAAGTGTGTGTGCATGTGAGGCTCAGTGTGTGAGGGACCAGTCCATGAATCCAGTGATCCAGACCCAGCTGAAGTGTGTGTGAATGTGAGGCTCAGTGTGTGAGGGACCAGTCTCAGGGTCTAGTGATCCAGACCCAGCTGAAGTGTGTGTGAATGTGAAGCTCAGTGTGTGACGGACCAGTCTCATGGTCCAGTATTCCAGACCCAGCTGAAGTGTGTGTGAATGTGAGGCTCAGTGTGTGAGGGACCAGTCTCAGGGTCCAGTGATCCAGACCCAGCTGTAGTGTGTGTGAATGTGAGGCTCAGTTTGTGAGGAACCAGTCTCAGGGTCCAGTGATCCAGACCCAGCTGAAGTGTGTGTGAATGTGAGGCTCAGTGCGTGAGGGACCAGCCTCAGGGTCCAGTGATCCAGACTCAGCTGAAGTGTGTGTGAATGTGAGGCTCAGTGTTTGAGGGACCAGTCTCAGGGTCCAGTGATCCAGACGCAGCTGAAGTGTGTGTACATGTGAGGCTCAGTGTGTGAGGGACCAGTCCATGGATCCAGTGATCCAGACCCAGCTGAAGTGTGTGTGAATGTGAGGCTCAGTGTGTGAGGGACCAGTCCCAGGGTCTAGTGATCCAGACCCAGCTGAAGTGTGTGTGAATGTGAAGCTCAGTGTGTGAGGAACCAGTCTCAGGGTCCAGTGATCCAGACCCAACTGAAGTGTGTATGAATGTGAGGCTCAGTGTGTGAGGGACCTGTCTCAGGGTCCAGTGATCCAGACCCAGCTGCAATGTGTGTGAGATGAGGCTCAGTGTGTGAGGGACCAGTCTCAGGGCCCAGTAATCCAGACGCAGCTGAAGTGTGTGTGAATGTGAGGCTCAGTGTGTGAGGGACCAGCCTCAGGGTCCAGTGATCCAGACTCAGCTGATGTGTGTGTGAATGTGAGGCTCAGTGTGTGAGGGACCAGTCTCAGGGTCCAGTGATACAGACCCAGCTGAAGTGTGTGTGACTGTGAGGCTCAGTGTGTGAGGGACCAGTCTCAGGATCCAGTGATCCAGACCCAGCTGAAGTGTTTGTGAATGTGAGGCTCAGTGTGTGAGGGACCAGTCTCAGGGTCCAGTGATCCAGACCCAGCTGAAGTGTGTGACTGTGAGGGTCAGTGTGTGAGGGACCAGTCTCAGGGTCCAGTGATCCAGACCCAGCTGAAGTGTGTGTGAATGCGAGGCTCAGTGTGTGAGGCACCAGTCTCAGGGTCCAGTGATCCAGACCCAGCTGAAGTTTGTGTGAATGAGAGGCTCAGTGTGTGAGGGACCAATCTCAGGGTCCAGTGATCCAGACCCAGCTGAAGTGTGTGTGAATATGCGGCTCAGTGTGTGAGGGACCAGTCTCAGGGTCCAGTGATCCAGACCCAGCTGCAATGTGTGTGAGATGAGGCTCAGTGTGTGAGGGACCAGTCTCAGGGTCCAGTGATCCAGACCCAGCTGAAGTGTGTGTGAATGTGAGGCTCAGTGTGTGAGGGACCAGCCTCAGGGTCCAGTGACCCAGACCCAGCTGATGTATGTGTGAATGTGAGGCTCAGTGTGTGAGGGACCAGCCTCAGGGTCCAGTGATCCAGACCCAGCTGAAGTGTGTGTGCATGTGAGGCTCAGTGTCTGAGGGACCAGTCTCAGGGTCCAGTGATCCAGACCCAGCTGAAGTGTGTGTGAATATGAGGCTCAGTGTGTGAGGGACCAGTCTCAGGGTCCAGTGATCCAGACCCAGCTGAAGAGTGTGTGAATGTGAGGCTCAGTGTGTGAGGCACCAGCCTCAGGGTCCAGTGATCCAGACCCAGCTGAAATGTGTGTGAATGTGAGGCCCAATGTGTGAGGGACCAGTCTCAGGTTCCAGTGATCCAGACCCAGCTGAAGTATGTGTGAATGTGAGGCTCAGTGTGTGAGGGACCTGTCTCAGGGTCCAGTGATCCAGACACAGATGAAGTGTGTGTGAATGTGAGGATCAGTGTGTGAGCGACCAGTCTCAGAGTTCCAGTGATCCAGACCCAGCTGAAGTGTGTGTGACTGTGAGGCTCAGTGTGTGAGGGACCAGTCTCAGGGTCCAGTGATCCAGACCCAGCTGAAGTGTGTGTGAATGTGAGGCTGTGTGTGAGCGACCAGTCTCAGGGTCCAGTGATCCAGACCAAGCTGAAGTTTGTGTGACTGTGAGGCTCAGTGTGTGAGGGACCAGTCTCAGGGTCCAGTGATCCAGACCCAGCTGTAGTGTGTGTGAATGTGAGGCTCAGTGTGTGAGGGACCAGTCTCAGGGTCCAGTGGTCCAGACCCAGCTGAAGTTTGTGTGAATGTGAGGCTCAGTGTGGGAGGGACCAGTCTCAGGGTCCAGTGATCCAGACAAAGCTGAAGTGTGTGTGAATGTGAGGCTCAGTGTGTGAGGGACCAGCAGAATGAGGGTCCAGTGATCCAGACCCAGCTGAAGTTTGTGTGAATGTGAGGCTCAGTGTGTGAGGGACCAGTCTCAGGGTCCAGTGATCCAGACCCAGCTGAAGTGTGTGTGAATGTGAGGCTCAGTGTGTGAGTGACCAGTCTCAGGATCCAGTGATCCAGACCCAGCTGAAGTGTGTGTGAATGTGAGGCTCAGCGTGTGAAGGACCAGTCTCAGGGTCCAGTGATCCAGACCCAGCTGAAGTGTGTGTGAATGTGAGGCTCAGTGTGTGAGGGACCAGTCTCAGGGTCCAGTGATCCAGACCCAGCTGAAGTGTGTGTGAATGTGAGGCTCAGTGTGTGAGGGACCAGTCTCAGGGTCCAGTGATCCAGACCCAGCTGATGTGTGTGTGAATGTGAGTCTCAGTGTGTGAGGGACCAGTCTCAGTGTCCAGTGATCCAGACCCAGCTGAAGTGTGTGTGAATGTGAGGCTCATTGTGTGAGGGACCAGCCTCATCATCCAGTGATCCAGACCCAGCTGAAGAATGTGTGAATGTGAGGCTCAGTGTGTGAGGACCAGTCTCAGGGTCCAATGATCCAGACCCAGCTTAAGTGTGTGTGAATGTGAGGCTCAGTGTGTGAGGGACCAGTCTCAGGGTCCAGTGATCCAGACCCAGCTGAAGTGTGTGTGAATGTGAGGCTCATTGTGTGAGGGACCAGCCTCAGCATCCAGTGATCCAGACCCAGCTGAAGATTGTGTGAATGTGATGCTCAGTGTGTGAGGGACCATTCTCAGGGTCCAGTGATCCAGACCCAGCTGAAGATTGTGTGAATGTGATGCTCAGTGTGTGAGCGACCAGTCTCAGGGTCCAGTGATCCAGACTCAGCTGAAGTGTGTGTGAATGTGAGGCGCAGTGTGTGGGGGTCTAGTCTCAGGGTCCAGTGATCCAGACCCAGCTGAAGTGTGTGTGACTGTGAGGCTCAGTGTCTGAGGAACCAGTCTCAGGGTCCAGTGATCCAGACCCAGCTGAAGTGTGTGTGAATGTGAGGCTCAGTGTGTGAGGGACCAGTCTCAGGGTCCAATGGTCCAGACCCAGCTGAAGTTTGTGTGAATGTGAGGCTCAGTGTGTGAGGGACCAGCAGAATGAGGGTCCAGTGATCCAGACCCAGCTGAAGTTTGTGTGAATGTGAGGCTCAGTGTGTGAGGGACCAGTCTCAGGATCCAGTGATCCAGACCCAGCTTAAGTGTGTGTGAATGTGAGGCTCAGCGTGTGAGGGACCAGTCTCAGGGTCCAGTGATCCAGACCCAGCTGAAGTATGTGTGAATGTGAGGCTCAGTGTGTGAGGGACCAGTCTCAGGGTCCAGTGATCCAGACCCAGCTGAAGTGTGTGTGAATGTGAGGCTCAGTGTGTGAGGGACCAGTCTCAGGGTCCAGTGATCCAGACCCAGCTGATGTGTGTGTGAATGTGAGTCTCAGTGTTTGAGGGACCAGTCTCAGTGTCCAGTGATCCAGACCCAGCTGAAGTGTGTGTGAATGTGAGGCTCATTGTGTGAGGGACCAGCCTCAGCATCCAGTGATCCAGACCCAGCTGAAGAATGTGTGAATGTGAGGCTCAGTGTGTGAGGACCAGTCTCAGGGTCCAATGATCCAGACCCAGCTTAAGTGTGTGTGAATGTGAGGCTCAGTGTGTGAGGGACCAGTCTCAGGGTCCAGTGATCCAGACCCAGCTGAAGTGTGTGTGAATGTGAGGCTCAGTGTGTGAGGGACCAGTCTCAGGATCCAGTGATCCAGACCCAGCTGAAGTGTGTGTGAATGTGAGGCTCAGCGTGTGAGGGACCAGTCTCAGGGTCCAGTGATCCAGACCCAGCTGAAGTGTGTGTGAATGTGAGGCTCAGTGTGTGAGGGACCAGTCTCAGGGTCCATTGATCCAGACCCAGCTGAAGTGTGTGTGAATGTGAGGCTCAGTGTGTGAGGGACCAATCTCAGGGTCCAGTGATCCAGACCCAGCTGATGTGTGTGTGATTGTGAGTCTCAGTGTGTGAGGGACCAGTCTCAGTGTCCAGTGATCCAGACCCAGCTGAAGTGTGTGTGAATGTGAGGCTCATTGTGTGAGGGACCAGCCTCAGCATCCAGTGATCCAGACCCAGCTGAAGAATGTGTGAATGTGAGGCTCAGTGTGTGAGGACCAGTCTCAGGGTCCAATGATCCAGACCCAGCTTAAGTGTGTGTGAATGTGAGGCTCAGTGTGTGAGGGACCAGTCTCAGGGTCCAGTGATCCAGACCCAGCAGAAGTGTGTGTGAATGTGAGGCTCATTGTGTGAGGGACCAGCCTCAGCATCCAGTGATCCAGACCCAGCTGAAGATTGTGTGAATGTGATGCTCAGTGTGTGAGGGACCAGTCTCAGGGTCCAGTGATCCAGACCCAGCTGAAGTGTGTGTGAATGTGAGGCGCAGTGTGTGGGGGTCTAGTCTCAGGGTCCAGTGATCCAGATCCAGCTGAAGTGTGTGTGAATGTGAGGCTCAGTGTGTGAGGGACCAGCCTCAGGGTCCAGTGATCCAGACCCAGCTGAAGTGTGTGTGCATGTGAGGCTCATTGTCTGAGGGACCAGTCTCAGGGTCCAGTGATCCAGACCCAGCTGAAGTGTGTGTGAATGTGAGGCTCAGTGTGTGAGGGACCAGTCTCAGGGTCCAGTGATCCAGATCCAGCTGAAGAATGTGTGAATGTGAGGCTCAGTGTGTGAGGCACCAGCCTCAGGGTCCAGTGATCCAGACCCAGCTGAAATGTGTGTGAATGTGAGGCCCAATGTGTGAGGGACCAGTCTCAGGTTCCAGTGATCCAGACCCAGCTGAAGTGTGTGTGAATGTGAGGCTCAGTGTGTGAGGGACCAGTCTCAGGGTCCAGTGATCCAGACCCAGCTGAAGAATGTGTGAATGTGAGGCTCAGTGTGTGAGGCACCAGCCTCAGGGTCCAGTGATCCAGACCCAGCTGAAATGTGTGTGAATGTGAGGCCCAAAGTGTGAGGGACCGGTCTCAGGTTCCAGTGATCCAGACCAAGCTGAAGTATGTGTGAATGTGAGGCTCAGTGTGTGAGGGACCTGTCTCAGGGTCCAGTGATCCAGACCCAGCTGAAGTGTGTGTGACTGTGAGGCTCAGTGTGTGAGGACCAGTCTCAGGATCCAGTGGTCCAGACCCAGCTGAAGTGTGTGTGAATGTGAGGCTCAGTGTGGGAGGGACCAAACTCAGGATCCAGTGATCGAGACCTAGCTGAAGTGTGTGTGATTGTGAGGCTCAGCGTGTGAGGGACCAGTCTCAGAGTCCAGTGATCCAGACCCAGCTGAAGTGTGTGTGAATGTGAGGCTCAGTGTGTGAGGGACCAGTTTCAGGGTCCAGTGATCCAGACCAAGCTGAAGTGTGTGTGAATGTGAGGCTCAGTGTGTGAGGGACCAGTCTCAGGGTCCAATGATCCAGACCCAGCTGAAGTGTGTGTGAATGTGAGGCTCAGTGTGTGAGGGACCAAATCAGGATCCAGTGATCCAGACCCAGCTGAAGTTTGTGTGAATGTGAGGCTCAGTGTGTGAGAGACCAGTCTCAGGGTCCAGTGATCCAGACAAAGCTGAAGTGTGTGTGAATGTGAGGCTCAGTGTGTGAGTGACCAGCAGAATGAGGGTCCAGTAATCCAGACCCAGCTGAAGTTTGTGTGAATGTGAGGCTCAGTGTGTGAGGGACCAGCCACAGGATCCAGTGATCCAGACCCAGCTGAAGTGTGTGTGAATGTGAGGCTCAGCGTGTGAGGGACCAGTCTCAGGGTCCAGTGATCCAGACACAGCTGAAGTGTGTGTGAATGTGAGGCTCAGTGTGTGAGGGACCAGTCTCAGGGTCCAGTGATCCAGACCCAGCTGAAGTGTGTGTGAATGTGAGGCTCAGTGTGTGAGGGACCAGTCTCAGGGTCCAGTGATCCAGACCCAGCTGATGTGTGTGTTAATGTGAGTCTCAGTGTGTGAGGGACCAGTCTCAGTGTCCAGTGATCCAGACCCAGCTGAAGTGTGTGTGAATGTGAGGCTCATTGTGTGAGGGACCAGCCTCAGCATCCAGTGATCCAGACCCAGCTGACGAATGTGTGAATGTGAGGCTCAGTGTGTGAGGACCAGTCTCAGGGTCCAATGATCCAGACCCAGCTTAAGATTGTGTGAATGTGAGGCTCAGTGTGTGAGGGACCAGTCTCAGGGTCCAGTGATCCAGACCCAGCTGAAGTGTGTGTGAATGTGAGGCTCATTGTGTGAGGGACCAGCCTCAGCATCCAGTGATCCAGACACAGCTGAAGTGTGTGTGAATGTGAGGCGCAGTGTGTGGGGGTCTAGTCTCAGGGTCCAGTGATCCAGACCCAGCTGAAGTGTGTGTGAATGTGAGGCTCAGTGTGTGAGGGACCAGCCTCAGGGTCCAGTGATCCAGACCCAGCTGAAGTGTGTGTGCATGTGAGGCTCAGTGTGTGAGGGACCAGTCTCAGGGTCCAGTGATCCAGACCCAGCTGAAGTGTGTGTGAATGTGAGGCGCAGTGTGTGGGGGACTAGTCTCAGGGTCCAATGATCCAGACCCAGCTTAAGTGTGTGTGAATGTGAGGCTCAGTGTGTGAGGGACAAGTCTCAGGGTCCAGTGATCCAGACCCAGCTGAAGTGTGTGTGAATGTGAGGCTCATTGTGTGAGGGACCAGCCTCAGCATCCAGTGATCCAGACCCAGCTGAAGTGTGTGTGAATGTGAGGCGCAGTGTGTGGGGGTCTGGTCTCAGGGTCCAGTGATCCAGACCCAGCTGAAGTGTGTGTGAATGTGAGGCTCAGTGTGTGAGGGACCAGCCTCATGGTCCAGTGATCCAGACCCAGCTGAAGTGTGTGCGCATGTGAGGCTCAGTGTGAGAGGGACCAGTCTCAGGGTCCAATGATCCAGACCCAGCTGAAGTGTGTGTGAATGTGAGGCGCAGTGTGTGGGGGACTAGTCTCAGGGTCCAGTGATCCAGACCCAGCTGAAGTGTGTGTGAATGTGAGGCTCAGTGTGTGAGGGACCAGCCTCAGGGTCCAGTGATCCAGACCCAGCTGAAGTGTGTGTGCATGTGAGGCTCAGTGTCTGAGGGACCAGTCTCAGGGTCCAGTGATCCAGACCCAGCTGAAGTGTGTGTGAATATGAGGCTCAGTGTGTGAGGGACCAGTCTCAGGGTCCAGTGATCCAGACCCAGCTGAAGAATGTGTGAATGTGAGGCTCAGTGTGTGAGGACCAGTCTCAGGGTCCAATGATCCAGACCCAGCTTAAGTGTGTGTGAATGTGAGGCTCAGTGTGTGAGGACCAGTCTCAGGGTCCAATGATCCAGACCCAGCTTAAGTGTGTGTGAATGTGAGGCTCAGTGTGTGAGGGACCAGTCTCAGGGTCCAGTGATCCAGACCCAGCTGAAGTGTGTGTGAATGTGAGGCTCATTGTGTGAGGGACCAGCCTCAGCATCCAGTGATCCAGACCCAGCTGAAGTGTGTGTGAATGTGAGGCTCAGTGTGTGAGGGACCAGTCTCAGGGTCCAGTGATCCAGACCCAGCTGATGTGTGTGTGAATGTGAGTCTCAGTGTGTGAGGGACCAGTCTCAGTGTCCAGTGATCCAGACCCAGCTGAAGTGTGTGTGAATGTGAGGCTCATTGTGTGAGGGACCAGCCTCAGCATCCAGTGATCCAGACCCAGCTGAAGAATGTGTGAATGTGAGGCTCAGTGTGTGAGGACCAGTCTCAGGGTCCAATGATCCAGACCCAGCTTAAGTGTGTGTGAATGTGAGGCTCAGTGTGTGAGGGACCAGTCTCAGGGTCCAGTGATCCAGACACAGCTGAAGTGTGTGTGAATGTGAGGCTCATTGTGTGAGGGACCAGCCTCAGCATCCAGTGATCCAGGCCCAGCTGAAGTGTGTGTGAATGTGAGGCGCAGTGTGTGGGGGTCTAGTCTCAGGGTCCAGTGATCCAGACCCAGCTGAAGTGTGTGTGAATGTGAGGCTCAGTGTGTGAGGGACCAGCCTCAGGGTCCAGTGATCCAGACCCAGCTGAAGTGTGTGTGCATGTGAGGCTCAGTGTGTGAGGGACCAGTCTCAGGGTCCAGTGATCCAGACCCAGCTGAAGTGTGTGTGAATGTGAGGCTCAGTGTGTGAGGGACCAGTCTCAGGATCCAGTGATCCAGACCCAGCTGAAGTGTGTGTGAATGTGAGGCTCAGCGTGTGAGGGACCAGTCTCAGGGTCCAGTGATCCAGACCCAGCTGAAGTGTGTGTGAATGTGAGGCTCAGTGTGTGAGGGACCAGTCTCAGGGTCCAGTGATCCAGACCCAGCTGAAGTGTGTGTGAATGTGAGGCTCAGTGTGTGAGGGACCAGTCTCAGGGTCCAGTGATCCAGACCCAGCTGATGTGTGTGTGATTGTGAGTCTCAGTGTGTGAGGGACCAGTCTCAGTGTCCAGTGATCCAGACCCAGCTGAAGTGTGTGTGAATGTGAGGCTCATTGTGTGAGGGACCAGCCTCAGCATCCAGTGATCCAGACCCAGCTGAAGAATGTGTGAATGTGAGGCTCAGTGTGTGAGGACCAGTCTCAGGATCCAATGATCCAGACCCAGCTTAAGTGTGTGTGAATGTGAGGCTCAGTGTGTGAGGGACCAGTCTCAGGGTCCAGTGATCCAGACCCAGCTGAAGTGTGTGTGAATGTGAGGCTCATTGTGTGAGGGACCAGCCTCAGCATCCAGTGATCCAGACCCAGCTGAAGATTGTGTGAATGTGATGCTCAGTGTGTGAGGGACCAGTCTCAGGGTCCAGTGATCCAGACCCAGCTGAAGTGTGTGTGAATGTGAGGCGCAGTGTGTGGGGGTCTAGTCTCAGGTTCCAGTGATCCAGATCCAGCTGAAGTGTGTGTGAATGTGAGGCTCAGTGTGTGAGGGACCAGCCTCAGGGTCCAGTGATCCAGACCCAGCTGAAGTGTGTGTGCATGTGAGGCTCATTGTCTGAGGGACCAGTCTCAGGGTCCAGTGATCCAGACCCAGCTGAAGTGTGTGTGAATGTGAGGCTCAGTGTGTGAGGGACCAGTCTCAGGGTCCAGTGATCCAGACCCAGCTGAAGAATGTGTGAATGTGAGGCTCAGTGTGTGAGGCACCAGCCTCAGGGTCCAGTGATCCAGACCCAGCTGAAATGTGTGTGAATGTGAGGCCCAATGTGTGAGGGACCAGTCTCAGGTTCCAGTGATCCAGACCCAGCTGAAGTGTGTGTGAATGTGAGGCTCAGTGTGTGAGGGACCAGTCTCAGGGTCCAGTGATCCAGACCCAGCTGAAGAATGTGTGAATGTGAGGCTCAGTGTGTGAGGCACCAGCCTCAGGGTCCAGTGATCCAGACCCAGCTGAAATGTGTGTGAATGTGAGGCCCAAAGTGTGAGGGACCGGTCTCAGGTTCCAGTGATCCAGACCAAGCTGAAGTATGTGTGAATGTGAGGCTCAGTGTGTGAGGGACCTGTCTCAGGGTCCAGTGATCCAGACCCAGCTGAAGTGTGTGTGACTGTGAGGCTCAGTGTGTGAGGACCAGTCTCAGGATCCAGTGGTCCAGACCCAGCTGAAGTGTGTGTGAATGTGAGGCTCAGTGTGGGAGGGACCAAACTCAGGATCCAGTGATCGAGACCTAGCTGAAGTGTGTGTGATTGTGAGGCTCAGCGTGTGAGGGACCAGTCTCAGAGTCCAGTGATCCAGACCCAGCTGAAGTGTGTGTGAATGTGAGGCTCAGTGTGTGAGGGACCAGTTTCAGGGTCCAGTGATCCAGACCAAGCTGAAGTGTGTGTGAATGTGAGGCTCAGTGTGTGAGGGACCAGTCTCAGGGTCCAATGATCCAGACCCAGCTGAAGTGTGTGTGAATGTGAGGCTCAGTGTGTGAGGGACCAAATCAGGATCCAGTGATCCAGACCCAGCTGAAGTTTGTGTGAATGTGAGGCTCAGTGTGTGAGAGACCAGTCTCAGGGTCCAGTGATCCAGACAAAGCTGAAGTGTGTGTGAATGTGAGGCTCAGTGTGTGAGTGACCAGCAGAATGAGGGTCCAGTAATCCAGACCCAGCTGAAGTTTGTGTGAATGTGAGGCTCAGTGTGTGAGGGACCAGCCACAGGATCCAGTGATCCAGACCCAGCTGAAGTGTGTGTGAATGTGAGGCTCAGCGTGTGAGGGACCAGTCTCAGGGTCCAGTGATCCAGACACAGCTGAAGTGTGTGTGAATGTGAGGCTCAGTGTGTGAGGGACCAGTCTCAGGGTCCAGTGATCCAGACCCAGCTGAAGTGTGTGTGAATGTGAGGCTCAGTGTGTGAGGGACCAGTCTCAGGGTCCAGTGATCCAGACCCAGCTGATGTGTGTGTGAATGTGAGTCTCAGTGTGTGAGGGACCAGTCTCAGTGTCCAGTGATCCAGACCCAGCTGAAGTGTGTGTGAATGTGAGGCTCATTGTGTGAGGGACCAGCCTCAGCATCCAGTGATCCAGACCCAGCTGACGAATGTGTGAATGTGAGGCTCAGTGTGTGAGGACCAGTCTCAGGGTCCAATGATTCAGACCCAGCTTAAGATTGTGTGAATGTGAGGCTCAGTGTGTGAGGGACCAGTCTCAGGGTCCAGTGATCCAGACCCAGCTGAAGTGTGTGTGAATGTGAGGCTCATTGTGTGAGGGACCAGCCTCAGCATCCAGTGATCCAGACCCAGCTGAAGTGTGTGTGAATGTGAGGCGCAGTGTGTGGGGGTCTAGTCTCAGGGTCCAGTGATCCAGACCCAGCTGAAGTGTGTGTGAATGTGAGGCTCAGTGTCTGAGGGACCAGCCTCAGGGTTCAGTGATCCAGACCCAGCTGAAGTGTGTGTGCATGTGAGGCTCAGTGTGTGAGGGACCAGTCTCAGGGTCCAGTGATCCAGACCCAGCTGAAGTGTGTGTGAATGTGAGGCGCAGTGTGTGGGGGACTAGTCTCAGGGTCCAATGATCCAGACCCAGCTTAAGTGTGTGTGAATGTGAGGCTCAGTGTGTGAGGGACCAGTCTCAGGGTCCAGTGATCCAGACCCAGCTGAAGTGTGTGTGAATGTGAGGCTCATTGTGTGAGGGACCAGCCTCAGCATCCAGTGATCCAGACCCAGCTGAAGTGTGTGAATGTGAGGCGCAGTGTGTGGGGGTCTGGTCTCAGGGTCCAGTGATCCAGACCCAGCTGAAGTGTGTGTGAATGTGAGGCTCAGTGTGTGAGGGACCAGCCTCATGGTCCAGTGATCCAGACCCAGCTGAAGTGTGTGCGCATGTGAGGCTCAGTGTGAGAGGGACCAGTCTCAGGGTCCAATGATCCAGACCCAGCTGAAGTGTGTGTGCATGTGAGGCTCAGTGTCTGAGGGACCAGTCTCAGGGTCCAGTGATCCAGACCCAGCTGAAGTGTGTGTGAATATGAGGCTCAGTGTGTGAGGGACCAGTCTCAGGGTCCAGTGATCCAGACCCAGCTGAAGAATGTGTGAATGTGAGGCTCAGTGTGTGAGGACCAGTCTCAGGGTCCAATGATCCAGACCCAGCTTAAGTGTGTGTGAATGTGAGGCTCAGTGTGTGAGGACCAGTCTCAGGGTCCAATGATCCAGACCCAGCTTAAGTGTGTGTGAATGTGAGGCTCAGTGTGTGAGGGACCAGTCTCAGGGTCCAGTGATCCAGACCCAGCTGAAGTGTGTGTGAATGTGAGGCTCATTGTGTGAGGGACCAGCCTCAGCATCCAGTGATCCAGACCCAGCTGAAGTGTGTGTGAATGTGAGGCTCAGTGTGTGAGGGACCAGTCTCAGGGTCCAGTGATCCAGACCCAGCTGATGTGTGTGTGAATGTGAGTCTCAGTGTGTGAGGGACCAGCCTCAGCATCCAGTGATCCAGACCCAGCTGAAGAATGTGTGAATGTGAGGCTCAGTGTGTGAGGACCAGTCTCAGGGTCCAATGATCCAGACCCAGCTTAAGTGTGTGTGAATGTGAGGCTCAGTGTGTGAGGGACCAGTCTCAGGGTCCAGTGATCCAGACCCAGCTGAAGTGTGTGTGAATGTGAGGCTCATTGTGTGAGGGACCAGCCTCAGCATCCAGTGATCCAGACCCAGCTGAAGTGTGTGTGAATGTGAGGCGCAGTGTGTGGGGGTCTAGTCTCAGGGTCCAGTGATCCAGACCCAGCTGAAGTGTGTGTGAATGTGAGGCTCAGTGTGTGAGGGACCAGCCTCAGGGTCCAGTGATCCAGACCCAGCTGAAGTGTGTGTGCATGTGAGGCTCAGTGTGTGAGGGACCAGTCTCAGGGTCCAGTGATCCAGACCCAGCTGAAGTGTGTGTGAATGTGAGGCGCAGTGTGTGGGGGAGTAGTCTCAGGGTCCAGTGATCCAGACCCAGCTGAAGTGTGTGTGAATGTGAGGCTCAGTGTGTGAGGGACCAGCCTCAGGGTCCAGTGATCCAGACCCAGCTGAAGTGTGTGTGCATGTGAGGCTCAGTGTCTGAGGGACCAGTCTCAGGGTCCAGTGATCCAGACCCAGCTGAAGTGTGTGTGAATATGAGGCTCAGTGTGTGAGGGACCAGTCTCAGGGTCCAGTGATCCAGACCCAGCTTAAGAGTGTGTGAATGTGAGGCTCAGTGTGTGAGGCACCAGCCTCAGGGTCCAGTGATCCAGACCCAGCTGAAATGTGTGTGAATGTGAGGCCCAATGTGTGAGGGACCAGTCTCAGGTTCCAGTGATCCAGACCCAGCTGAAGTATGTGTGAATGTGAGGCTCAGTGTGTGAGGGACCAGTCTCAGAGTTCCAGTGATCCAGACCCAGCTGAAGTGTGTGTGACTGTGAGGCTCAGTGTGTGAGGGACCAGTCTCAGGGTCCAGTGATCCAGACCCAGCTGAAGTGTGTGTGAATGTGAGGCTGTGTGTGAGCGAACAGTCTCAGGGTCCAGTGATCCAGACCAAGCTGAAGTTTGTGTGACTGTGAGGCTCAGTGTGTGAGGGACCAGTCTCAGGGTCCAGTGATCCAGACCCAGCTGAAGTGTGTGTGAATGTGAGGCTCAGTGTGTGAGGGACCAGTCTCAGGGTCCAGTAGTCCAGACCCAGCTGAAGTTTGTGTGAATGTGAGGCTCAGTGTGGGAGGGACCAGTCTCAGGGTCCAGTGATCCAGACAAAGCACAAGTGTGTGTGAATGTGAGGCTCAGTGTGTGAGGGACCAGCAGAATGAGGGTCCAGTGATCCAGACCCAGCTGAAGTTTGTGTGAATGTGAGGCTCAGTGTGTGAGGGACCAGCCACAGGGTCCAGTGATCCAGACCCAGCTGAAGTGTGTGTGAATGTGAGGCTCAGTGTGTGAGGGACCAGTCTCAGGATCCAGTGATCCAGACTCAGCTGAAGTTTGTGTGAATGTGAGGCTCAGCGTGTGAGGGACCAGTCTCAGGGTCCAGTGATCCAGACCCAGCTGAAGTGTGTGTGAATGTGAGGCTCAGTGTGTGAGGGACCAGTCTCAGGGTCCAGTGATCCAGACCCAGCTGATGTGTGTGTGAATGTGAGTCTCAGTGTGTGAGGGACCAGTCTCAGTGTCCAGTGATCCAGACCCAGCTGAAGTGTGTGTGAATGTGAGGCTCATTGTGTGAGGGACCAGCCTCAGCATCCAGTGATCCAGACCCAGCTCAAGAATGTGTGAATGTGAGGCTCAGTGTGTGAGGACCAGTCTCAGGGTCCAATGATCCAGACCCAGCTTAAGTGTGTGTGAATGTGAGGCTCAGTGTGTGAGGGACCAGTCTCAGGGTCCAGTGATCCAGACCCAGCTGAAGTGTGTGTGAATGTGAGGCTCATTGTGTGAGGGACCAGCCTCAGCATCCAGTGATCCAGACCCAGCTGAAGATTGTGTGAATGTGATGCTCAGTGTGTGAGGGACCAGTCTCAGGGTCCAATGATCCAGACCCAGCTGAAGTGTGTGTGAATGTGAGGCTCAGTGTGTGAGGGACCAGTCTCAGGGTCCAGTGATCCAGGCCCAGCTGAAGTGTGTGTGACTGTGAGGCTCAGTGTGTGAGGGACCAGTCTCAGGGTCCAGTGATCCAGACCCAGCTGAAGTGTGTGTGAATGTGAGGCGCAGTGTGTGGGGGTCTAGTCTCAGGGTCCAGTGATCCAGACCCAGCTGAAGTGTGTGTGAATGTGAGGCTCAATGTGTGAGGGACCAGCCACAGGGTCCAGTGATCCAGACCCAGCTGAAGTGTGTGTGCATGTGAGGCTCAGTGTCTGAGGGACCAGTCTCAGGTTCCAGTGATCCAGACCCAGCTGAAGTGTGTGTGAATGTGAGGCTCAGTGTGTGAGGGACCAGTCTCAGGGTCCAGTGATCCCGACCCAGCTGAAGAATGTGTGAATGTGAGGCTCAGTGTGTGAGGCACCAGCCTCAGGGTCCAGTGATCCAGACCCAGCTGAAATGTGTGTGAATGTGAGGCCTAATGTGTGAGGGACCGGTCTCAGGTTCCAGTGATCCAGACCAAGCTGAAGTATGTGTGAATGTGAGGCTCAGTGTGTGAGGGACCTGTCTCAGGGTCCAGTGATCCAGACACAGCTGAAGTGTGTGTGAATGTGAGGCTCAGTGTGTGAGGGACCAGTCTCAGAGTTCCAGTGATCCAGACCCAGCTGAAGTGTGTGTGACTGTGAGGCTCAGTGTGTGAGGGACCAGTCTCAGGGTCCAGTGATCCAGACCCAGCTGAAGTGTGTGTGAATGTGAGGCTCAGTGTGTGAGCGACCAGTCTCAGGGTCCAGTGATCCAGACCCAGCTGAAGTGTGTGTGACTGTGAGGCTCAGTGTGTGAGGACCAGTCTCAGGGTCCAGTGGTCCAGACCCAGCTGAAGTGTGTGTGAATGTGAGGCTCAGTGTGGGAGGGACCAAACTCAGGATCCAGTGATCGAGACCCAGCTGAAGTGTGTGTGATTGTGAGGCTCAGCGTGTGAGGGACCAGTCTCAGGGTCCAGTGATCCAGACCCAGCTGAAGTGTGTGTGAATGTGAGGCTCAGTGTGTGAGGGACCAGTTTCAGGGTCCAGTGATCCAGACCAAGCTGAAGTGTGTGTGAATGTGAGGCTCAGTGTGTGAGGGACCAGCCTCAGGGTCCAGTGTTCCAGACCCAGATGAAGTGGCTGTGAATGTGAGGCTCAGTTTGTGAGGGACCAGCCACAGGGTCCAGTGATCCAGACGCAGCTGAAGTGTGTGTGAATGTAAGGCTCAGTGTGTGAGGGACCAGTCTCAGGGTCCAGTGATCCAGACCCAGCTGAAGTGTGTGTGAATGTGAGGCTCAGCGTGTGAGGGACCAATCTCAGGGTCCAGTGATCCAGACCCAGCTGAAGTGTGTGTGAATGTGAGGCTCAGTGTGTGAGGGACCAGCCTCATGGTCCAGTGATACAGACCCAGCTGAAGTGTGTCTGAATGTGAGGCTCAGTGTGTGAGGGACCAGTCTCAGGGTCCAGTGATCCAGACCCAGCTGAAGTGCGTGTGAGATGAGGCTCAGTGTGTGGGGGACTAGTCTCAGGGTCCAATGATCCAGACCCAGCTTAAGTGTGTGTGAATGTGAGGCTCAGTGTGTGAGGGACAAGTCTCAGGGTCCAGTGATCCAGACCCAGCTGAAGTGTGTGTGAATGTGAGGCTCATTGTGTGAGGGACCAGCCTCAGCATCCAGTGATCCAGACCCAGCTGAAGTGTGTGTGAATGTGAGGCGCAGTGTGTGGGGGTCTGGTCTCAGGGTCCAGTGATCCAGACCCAGCTGAAGTGTGTGTGAATGTGAGGCTCAGTGTGTGAGGGACCAGCCTCATGGTCCAGTGATCCAGACCCAGCTGAAGTGTGTGCGCATGTGAGGCTCAGTGTGAGAGGGACCAGTCTCAGGGTCCAATGATCCAGACCCAGCTGAAGTGTGTGTGAATGTGAGGCGCAGTGTGTGGGGGACTAGTCTCAGGGTCCAGTGATCCAGACCCAGCTGAAGTGTGTGTGAATGTGAGGCTCAGTGTGTGAGGGACCAGCCTCAGGGTCCAGTGATCCAGACCCAGCTGAAGTGTGTGTGCATGTGAGGCTCAGTGTCTGAGGGACCAGTCTCAGGGTCCAGTGATCCAGACCCAGCTGAAGTGTGTGTGAATATGAGGCTCAGTGTGTGAGGGACCAGTCTCAGGGTCCAGTGATCCAGACCCAGCTGAAGAATGTGTGAATGTGAGGCTCAGTGTGTGAGGACCAGTCTCAGGGTCCAATGATCCAGACCCAGCTTAAGTGTGTGTGAATGTGAGGCTCAGTGTGTGAGGACCAGTCTCAGGGTCCAATGATCCAGACCCAGCTTAAGTGTGTGTGAATGTGAGGCTCAGTGTGTGAGGGACCAGCCTCATGGTCCAGTGATACAGACCCAGCTGAAGTGTGTGTGCATGTGAGGCTCAGTGTGTGAGGGACCAGTCTCAGGGTCCAGTGATCCAGACCCAGCTGAAGTGTGTGTGAATGTGAGGCGCAGTGTATGGGGGACTAGTCTCAGGGTCCAATGATCCAGACCCAGCTTAAGTGTGTGTGAATGTGAGGCTCAGTGTGTGAGGGACAAGTCTCAGGGTCCAGTGATCCAGACCCAGCTGAAGTGTGTGTGAATGTGAGGCTCATTGTGTGAGGGACCAGCCTCAGCATCCAGTGATCCAGACCCAGCTGAAGTGTGTGTGAATGTGAGGCGCAGTGTGTGGGGGTCTGGTCTCAGGGTCCAGTGATCCAGACCCAGCTGAAGTGTGTGTGAATGTGAGGCTCAGTGTGTGAGGGACCAGCCTCATGGTCCAGTGATCCAGACCCAGCTGAAGTGTGTGCGCATGTGAGGCTCAGTGTGAGAGGGACCAGTCTCAGGGTCCAATGATCCAGACCCAGCTGAAGTGTGTGTGAATGTGAGGCGCAGTGTGTGGGGGACTAGTCTCAGGGTCCAGTGATCCAGACCCAGCTGAAGTGTGTGTGAATGTGAGGCTCAGTGTGTGAGGGACCAGCCTCAGGGTCCAGTGATCCAGACCCAGCTGAAGTGTGTGTGCATGTGAGGCTCAGTGTCTGAGGGACCAGTCTCAGGGTCCAGTGATCCAGACCCAGCTGAAGTGTGTGTGAATATGAGGCTCAGTGTGTGAGGGACCAGTCTCAGGGTCCAGTGATCCAGACCCAGCTGAAGAATGTGTGAATGTGAGGCTCAGTGTGTGAGGACCAGTCTCAGGGTCCAATGATCCAGACCCAGCTTAAGTGTGTGTGAATGTGAGGCTCAGTGTGTGAGGACCAGTCTCAGGGTCCAATGATCCAGACCCAGCTTAAGTGTGTGTGAATGTGAGGCTCAGTGTGTGAGGGACCAGTCTCAGGGTCCAGTGATCCAGACCCAGCTGAAGTGTGTGTGAATGTGAGGCTCATTGTGTGAGGGACCAGCCTCAGCATCCAGTGATCCAGACCCAGCTGAAGTGTGTGTGAATGTGAGGCTCAGTGTGTGAGGGACCAGTCTCAGGGTCCAGTGATCCAGACCCAGCTGATGTGTGTGTGAATGTGAGTCTCAGTGTGTGAGGGACCAGTCTCAGTGTCCAGTGATCCAGACCCAGCTGAAGTGTGTGTGAATGTGAGGCTCATTGTGTGAGGGACCAGCCTCAGCATCCAGTGATCCAGACCCAGCTGAAGAATGTGTGAATGTGAGGCTCAGTGTGTGAGGACCAGTCTCAGGGTCCAATGATCCAGACCCAGCTTAAGTGTGTGTGAATGTGAGGCTCAGTGTGTGAGGGACCAGTCTCAGGGTCCAGTGATCCAGACACAGCTGAAGTGTGTGTGAATGTGAGGCTCATTGTGTGAGGGACCAGCCTCAGCATCCAGTGATCCAGGCCCAGCTGAAGTGTGTGTGAATGTGAGGCGCAGTGTGTGGGGGTCTAGTCTCAGGGTCCAGTGATCCAGACCCAGCTGAAGTGTGTGTGAATGTGAGGCTCAGTGTGTGAGGGACCAGCCTCAGGGTCCAGTGATCCAGACCCAGCTGAAGTGTGTGTGCATGTGAGGCTCAGTGTGTGAGGGACCAGTCTCAGGGTCCAGTGATCCAGACCCAGCTGAAGTGTGTGTGAATGTGAGGCTCAGTGTGTGAGGGACCAGTCTCAGGATCCAGTGATCCAGACCCAGCTGAAGTGTGTGTGAATGTGAGGCTCAGCGTGTGAGGGACCAGTCTCAGGGTCCAGTGATCCAGACCCAGCTGAAGTGTGTGTGAATGTGAGGCTCAGTGTGTGAGGGACCAGTCTCAGGGTCCAGTGATCCAGACCCAGCTGAAGTGTGTGTGAATGTGAGGCTCAGTGTGTGAGGGACCAGTCTCAGGGTCCAGTGATCCAGACCCAGCTGATGTGTGTGTGATTGTGAGTCTCAGTGTGTGAGGGACCAGTCTCAGTGTCCAGTGATCCAGACCCAGCTGAAGTGTGTGTGAATGTGAGGCTCATTGTGTGAGGGACCAGCCTCAGCATCCAGTGATCCAGACCCAGCTGAAGAATGTGTGAATGTGAGGCTCAGTGTGTGAGGACCAGTCTCAGGATCCAATGATCCAGACCCAGCTTAAGTGTGTGTGAATGTGAGGCTCAGTGTGTGAGGGACCAGTCTCAGGGTCCAGTGATCCAGACCCAGCTGAAGTGTGTGTGAATGTGAGGCTCATTGTGTGAGGGACCAGCCTCTGCATCCAGTGATCCAGACCCAGCTGAAGATTGTGTGAATGTGATGCTCAGTGTGTGAGGGACCAGTCTCAGGGTCCAGTGATCCAGACCCAGCTGAAGTGTGTGTGAATGTGAGGCGCAGTGTGTGGGGGTCTAGTCTCAGGTTCCAGTGATCCAGATCCAGCTGAAGTGTGTGTGAATGTGAGGCTCAGTGTGTGAGGGACCAGCCTCAGGATCCAGTGATCCAGACCCAGCTGAAGTGTGTGTGCATGTGAGGCTCATTGTCTGAGGGACCAGTCTCAGGGTCCAGTGATCCAGACCCAGCTGAAGTGTGTGTGAATGTGAGGCTCAGTGTGTGAGGGACCAGTCTCAGGGTCCAGTGATCCAGACCCAGCTGAAGAATGTGTGAATGTGAGGCTCAGTGTGTGAGGCACCAGCCTCAGGGTCCAGTGATCCAGACCCAGCTGAAATGTGTGTGAATGTGAGGCCCAATGTGTGAGGGACCAGTCTCAGGTTCCAGTGATCCAGACCCAGCTGAAGTGTGTGTGAATGTGAGGCTCAGTGTGTGAGGGACCAGTCTCAGGGTCCAGTGATCCAGACCCAGCTGAAGAATGTGTGAATGTGAGGCTCAGTGTGTGAGGCACCAGCCTCAGGGTCCAGTGATCCAGACCCAGCTGAAATGTGTGTGAATGTGAGGCCCAAAGTGTGAGGGACCGGTCTCAGGTTCCAGTGATCCAGACCAAGCTGAAGTATGTGTGAATGTGAGGCTCAGTGTGTGAGGGACCTGTCTCAGGGTCCAGTGATCCAGACCCAGCTGAAGTGTGTGTGACTGTGAGGCTCAGTGTGTGAGGACCAGTCTCAGGATCCAGTGGTCCAGACCCAGCTGAAGTGTGTGTGAATGTGAGGCTCAGTGTGGGAGGGACCAAACTCAGGATCCAGTGATCGAGACCTAGCTGAAGTGTGTGTGATTGTGAGGCTCAGCGTGTGAGGGACCAGTCTCAGAGTCCAGTGATCCAGACCCAGCTGAAGTGTGTGTGAATGTGAGGCTCAGTGTGTGAGGGACCAGTTTCAGGGTCCAGTGATCCAGACCAAGCTGAAGTGTGTGTGAATGTGAGGCTCAGTGTGTGAGGGACCAGTCTCAGGGTCCAATGATCCAGACCCAGCTGAAGTGTGTGTGAATGTGAGGCTCAGTGTGTGAGGGACCAAATCAGGATCCAGTGATCCAGACCCAGCTGAAGTTTGTGTGAATGTGAGGCTCAGTGTGTGAGAGACCAGTCTCAGGGTCCAGTGATCCAGACAAAGCTGAAGTGTGTGTGAATGTGAGGCTCAGTGTGTGAGTGACCAGCAGAATGAGGGTCCAGTAATCCAGACCCAGCTGAAGTTTGTGTGAATGTGAGGCTCAGTGTGTGAGGGACCAGCCACAGGATCCAGTGATCCAGACCCAGCTGAAGTGTGTGTGAATGTGAGGCTCAGCGTGTGAGGGACCAGTCTCAGGGTCCAGTGATCCAGACACAGCTGAAGTGTGTGTGAATGTGAGGCTCAGTGTGTGAGGGACCAGTCTCAGGGTCCAGTGATCCAGACCCAGCTGAAGTGTGTGTGAATGTGAGGCTCAGTGTGTGAGGGACCAGTCTCAGGGTCCAGTGATCCAGACCCAGCTGATGTGTGTGTGAATGTGAGTCTCAGTGTGTGAGGGACCAGTCTCAGTGTCCAGTGATCCAGACCCAGCTGAAGTGTGTGTGAATGTGAGGCTCATTGTGTGAGGGACCAGCCTCAGCATCCAGTGATCCAGACCCAGCTGACGAATGTGTGAATGTGAGGCTCAGTGTGTGAGGACCAGTCTCAGGGTCCAATGATTCAGACCCAGCTTAAGATTGTGTGAATGTGAGGCTCAGTGTGTGAGGGACCAGTCTCAGGGTCCAGTGATCCAGACCCAGCTGAAGTGTGTGTGAATGTGAGGCTCATTGTGTGAGGGACCAGCCTCAGCATCCAGTGATCCAGACCCAGCTGAAGTGTGTGTGAATGTGAGGCGCAGTGTGTGGGGGTCTAGTCTCAGGGTCCAGTGATCCAGACCCAGCTGAAGTGTGTGTGAATGTGAGGCTCAGTGTGTGAGGGACCAGCCTCAAGGTTCAGTGATCCAGACCCAGCTGAAGTGTGTGTGCATGTGAGGCTCAGTGTGTGAGGGACCAGTCTCAGGGTCCAGTGATCCAGACCCAGCTGAAGTGTGTGTGAATGTGAGGCGCAGTGTGTGGGGGACTAGTCTCAGGGTCCAATGATCCAGACCCAGCTTAAGTGTGTGTGAATGTGAGGCTCAGTGTGTGAGGGACCAGTCTCAGGGTCCAGTGATCCAGACCCAGCTGAAGTGTGTGTGAATGTGAGGCTCATTGTGTGAGGGACCAGCCTCAGCATCCAGTGATCCAGACCCAGCTGAAGTGTGTGAATGTGAGGCGCAGTGTGTGGGGGTCTGGTCTCAGGGTCCAGTGATCCAGACCCAGCTGAAGTGTGTGTGAATGTGAGGCTCAGTGTGTGAGGGACCAGCCTCATGGTCCAGTGATCCAGACCCAGCTGAAGTGTGTGCGCATGTGAGGCTCAGTGTGAGAGGGACCAGTCTCAGGGTCCAATGATCCAGACCCAGCTGAAGTGTGTGTGCATGTGAGGCTCAGTGTCTGAGGGACCAGTCTCAGGGTCCAGTGATCCAGACCCAGCTGAAGTGTGTGTGAATATGAGGCTCAGTGTGTGAGGGACCAGTCTCAGGGTCCAGTGATCCAGACCCAGCTGAAGAATGTGTGAATGTGAGGCTCAGTGTGTGAGGACCAGTCTCAGGGTCCAATGATCCAGACCCAGCTTAAGTGTGTGTGAATGTGAGGCTCAGTGTGTGAGGACCAGTCTCAGGGTCCAATGATCCAGACCCAGCTTAAGTGTGTGTGAATGTGAGGCTCAGTGTGTGAGGGACCAGTCTCAGGGTCCAGTGATCCAGACCCAGCTGAAGTGTGTGTGAATGTGAGGCTCATTGTGTGAGGGACCAGCCTCAGCATCCAGTGATCCAGACCCAGCTGAAGTGTGTGTGAATGTGAGGCTCAGTGTGTGAGGGACCAGTCTCAGGGTCCAGTGATCCAGACCCAGCTGATGTGTGTGTGAATGTGAGTCTCAGTGTGTGAGGGACCAGTCTCAGTGTCCAGTGATCCAGACCCAGCTGAAGTGTGTGTGAATGTGAGGCTCATTGTGTGAGGGACCAGCCTCAGCATCCAGTGATCCAGACCCAGCTGAAGAATGTGTGAATGTGAGGCTCAGTGTGTGAGGACCAGTCTCAGGGTCCAATGATCCAGACCCAGCTTAAGTGTGTGTGAATGTGAGGCTCAGTGTGTGAGGGACCAGTCTCAGGGTCCAGTGATCCAGACCCAGCTGAAGTGTGTGTGAATGTGAGGCTCATTGTGTGAGGGACCAGCCTCAGCATCCAGTGATCCAGACCCAGCTGAAGTGTGTGTGAATGTGAGGCGCAGTGTGTGGGGGTCTAGTCTCAGGGTCCAGTGATCCAGACCCAGCTGAAGTGTGTGTGAATGTGAGGCTCAGTGTGTGAGGGACCAGCCTCAGGGTCCAGTGATCCAGACCCAGCTGAAGTGTGTGTGCATGTGAGGCTCAGTGTGTGAGGGACCAGTCTCAGGGTCCAGTGATCCAGACCCAGCTGAAGTGTGTGTGAATGTGAGGCGCAGTGTGTGGGGGAGTAGTCTCAGGGTCCAGTGATCCAGACCCAGCTGAAGTGTGTGTGAATGTGAGGCTCAGTGTGTGAGGGACCAGCCTCAGGGTCCAGTGATCCAGACCCAGCTGAAGTGTGTGTGCATGTGAGGCTCAGTGTCTGAGGGACCAGTCTCAGGGTCCAGTGATCCAGACCCAGCTGAAGTGTGTGTGAATATGAGGCTCAGTGTGTGAGGGACCAGTCTCAGGGTCCAGTGATCCAGACCCAGCTTAAGAGTGTGTGAATGTGAGGCTCAGTGTGTGAGGCACCAGCCTCAGGGTCCAGTGATCCAGACCCAGCTGAAATGTGTGTGAATGTGAGGCCCAATGTGTGAGGGACCAGTCTCAGGTTCCAGTGATCCAGACCCAGCTGAAGTATGTGTGAATGTGAGGCTCAGTGTGTGAGGGACCAGTCTCAGAGTTCCAGTGATCCAGACCCAGCTGAAGTGTGTGTGACTGTGAGGCTCAGTGTGTGAGGGACCAGTCTCAGGGTCCAGTGATCCAGACCCAGCTGAAGTGTGTGTGAATGTGAGGCTGTGTGTGAGCGAACAGTCTCAGGGTCCAGTGATCCAGACCAAGCTGAAGTTTGTGTGACTGTGAGGCTCAGTGTGTGAGGGACCAGTCTCAGGGTCCAGTGATCCAGACCCAGCTGAAGTGTGTGTGAATGTGAGGCTCAGTGTGTGAGGGACCAGTCTCAGGGTCCAGTAGTCCAGACCCAGCTGAAGTTTGTGTGAATGTGAGGCTCAGTGTGGGAGGGACCAGTCTCAGGGTCCAGTGATCCAGACAAAGCTGAAGTGTGTGTGAATGTGAGGCTCAGTGTGTGAGGGACCAGCAGAATGAGGGTCCAGTGATCCAGACCCAGCTGAAGTTTGTGTGAATGTGAGGCTCAGTGTGTGAGGGACCAGCCACAGGGTCCAGTGATCCAGACCCAGCTGAAGTGTGTGTGAATGTGAGGCTCAGTGTGTGAGGGACCAGTCTCAGGATCCAGTGATCCAGACTCAGCTGAAGTTTGTGTGAATGTGAGGCTCAGCGTGTGAGGGACCAGTCTCAGGGTCCAGTGATCCAGACCCAGCTGAAGTGTGTGTGAATGTGAGGCTCAGTGTGTGAGGGACCAGTCTCAGGGTCCAGTGATCCAGACCCAGCTGATGTGTGTGTGAATGTGAGTCTCAGTGTGTGAGGGACCAGTCTCAGTGTCCAGTGATCCAGACCCAGCTGAAGTGTGTGTGAATGTGAGGCTCATTGTGTGAGGGACCAGCCTCAGCATCCAGTGATCCAGACCCAGCTCAAGAATGTGTGAATGTGAGGCTCAGTGTGTGAGGACCAGTCTCAGGGTCCAATGATCCAGACCCAGCTTAAGTGTGTGTGAATGTGAGGCTCAGTGTGTGAGGGACCAGTCTCAGGGTCCAGTGATCCAGACCCAGCTGAAGTGTGTGTGAATGTGAGGCTCATTGTGTGAGGGACCAGCCTCAGCATCCAGTGATCCAGACCCAGCTGAAGATTGTGTGAATGTGATGCTCAGTGTGTGAGGGACCAGTCTCAGGGTCCAATGATCCAGACCCAGCTGAAGTGTGTGTGAATGTGAGGCTCAGTGTGTGAGGGACCAGTCTCAGGGTCCAGTGATCCAGGCCCAGCTGAAGTGTGTGTGACTGTGAGGCTCAGTGTGTGAGGGACCAGTCTCAGGGTCCAGTGATCCAGACCCAGCTGAAGTGTGTGTGAATGTGAGGCGCAGTGTGTGGGGGTCTAGTCTCAGGGTCCAGTGATCCAGACCCAGCTGAAGTGTGTGTGAATGTGAGGCTCAGTGTGTGAGGGACCAGCCACAGGGTCCAGTGATCCAGACCCAGCTGAAGTGTGTGTGCATGTGAGGCTCAGTGTCTGAGGGACCAGTCTCAGATTCCAGTGATCCAGACCCAGCTGAAGTGTGTGTGAATGTGAGGCTCAGTGTGTGAGGGACCAGTCTCAGGGTCCAGTGATCCCGACCCAGCTGAAGAATGTGTGAATGTGAGGCTCAGTGTGTGAGGCACCAGCCTCAGGGTCCAGTGATCCAGACCCAGCTGAAATGTGTGTGAATGTGAGGCCTAATGTGTGAGGGACCGGTCTCAGGTTCCAGTGATCCAGACCAAGCTGAAGTATGTGTGAATGTGAGGCTCAGTGTGTGAGGGACCTGTCTCAGGGTCCAGTGATCCAGACACAGCTGAAGTGTGTGTGAATGTGAGGCTCAGTGTGTGAGGGACCAGTCTCAGAGTTCCAGTGATCCAGACCCAGCTGAAGTGTGTGTGACTGTGAGGCTCAGTGTGTGAGGGACCAGTCTCAGGGTCCAGTGATCCAGACCCAGCTGAAGTGTGTGTGAATGTGAGGCTCAGTGTGTGAGCGACCAGTCTCAGGGTCCAGTGATCCAGACCCAGCTGAAGTGTGTGTGACTGTGAGGCTCAGTGTGTGAGGACCAGTCTCAGGGTCCAGTGGTCCAGACCCAGCTGAAGTGTGTGTGAATGTGAGGCTCAGTGTGGGAGGGACCAAACTCAGGATCCAGTGATCGAGACCCAGCTGAAGTGTGTGTGATTGTGAGGCTCAGCGTGTGAGGGACCAGTCTCAGGGTCCAGTGATCCAGACCCAGCTGAAGTGTGTGTGAATGTGAGGCTCAGTGTGTGAGGGACCAGTTTCAGGGTCCAGTGATCCAGACCAAGCTGAAGTGTGTGTGAATGTGAGGCTCAGTGTGTGAGGGACCAGCCTCAGGGTCCAGTGTTCCAGACCCAGATGAAGTGGCTGTGAATGTGAGGCTCAGTTTGTGAGGGACCAGCCACAGGGTCCAGTGATCCAGACGCAGCTGAAGTGTGTGTGAATGTAAGGCTCAGTGTGTGAGGGACCAGTCTCAGGGTCCAGTGATCCAGACCCAGCTGAAGTGTGTGTGAATGTGAGGCTCAGCGTGTGAGGGACCAATCTCAGGGTCCAGTGATCCAGACCCAGCTGAAGTGTGTGTGAATGTGAGGCTCAGTGTGTGAGGGACCAGCCTCATGGTCCAGTGATACAGACCCAGCTGAAGTGTGTCTGAATGTGAGGCTCAGTGTGTGAGGGACCAGTCTCAGGGTCCAGTGATCCAGACCCAGCTGAAGTGCGTGTGAGATGAGGCTCAGTGTGTGAGTGACCAATCTCAGAGGCCAGTGATCCAGACCCAGCTGAAGTGTGTGTGAATGTGAGGCTCAGTGTGTGAGGGACCAGTCTCAGGGTCCAGTGATCCCGAACCAGCTGATGTGTGTGTGAATGTGAGGCTCAGTGTGTGAGGGACCAGTCTCAGGGTCCAGTCATCCAGACCCAGCTGAAGTGTGTGTGAATGTGAGGCTCAGTGTGTGAGGGACCAGTCTCGGGGTCCAGTGATCCAGACCCAGCTGAAGTGTGTGTGAATGTGAGGCTCAGTGTGTGAGGGACTAGTCTCAGGTTCCAGTGATCCAGACCCAGCTGAAGTGTGTGTGAATGTGAGGCTCAGTGTGTGAGGGACCAGCCTCAGGGTCCAGTGATCCAGAACCAGCTGAAGTGTGTGTGAATGTGAGGCTCAGTGTGTGAGGGACCAGTCTCAGGGTCCAGTGATCCAGACACAGCTGAAGTGTGTGTGAATGTGAGGCTCAGTGTGTGATGGACCAGCCGCATGAAGGTCCAGTGATCCAGACCCAGCTGAAGTGTGTATGAATGTGAGGCGCAGTGTGTGAGGGACCAGTCTCAGGGTCCAGTGATCCAGACCCAGCTGAAGTGTGTGTGATGTGAGGCTCAGTGTGTGATGGACCAGCATATGACGGTCCAGTGATCCAGACCCAGATGAAATGTGTGTGAATGTGAGGCTCAGAGTGTGA